>NC_059130.1:78495798-78575798 GCF_020740605.2 Lemur catta | reverse complement strand
TGCAATGGCAAATATCAGGCTCAGTCGCAAGTGAGCAAGATCCAGATGTGTGAGAATCTGGGTGGTCCTGAGAGACTCCCCCGCATAGACCCACAGCCACATTGCAGCAGCTGGATGGGTAAAGCTGATGCTTTGGAACAGAGATTTCATGGTCCTGAGTCAGTGAAATTGTGTGCTGTAAGTGTTTTCTGCTTCATAGATTGATGAAAACATTGCAACCATGTTCTCTAATTTTAAAAAGGCAAATTTCTATTTAAATTTTTAACTTAAGCAACAAGATAAAAATATTATTTAGCTTTGGATTGTTTTAGTCCTTATCCTATATATTTCAAATATAGGAATTAGCACTGAATTAGAGATTTCTGTTATTTAAGAAAAATGAGGCAGAGTGCAGTGACTCATGCATGTAATCCTAGCACTCTGGGAGGCCAAGGCAGAAGGATCACTTGAGCTCAGGAATTTGGGACCAGCCTGGGTAAGAGCGAGACTCCGTTTCTACTAAAAATAGAAAAACTTAGCCAGGCGCAGTGGCCCGAGCCTGTAGTTCCTGCTACTCAGGAGGCTGAAGCAGGAGGATTGTTTGAGCCCAGGAGTTTGAGATTGCATTGAGCTATGACGATGCCACTGCACTCTAGCCTGGGTGACAGAGCAAGACTCTATCTTAAAAAAGAAAAGAAAAGAAAAGAAAAGAAAAGAAAAGAAAAATGAACTATGATTGAAGATTGAAGGTTTTTATGGTTTTATTTTGTTTTGTTCATATTTCCTCACTTTCAAATTCCAACCTTTACTCCAAAACCACAGGGAGACGTAGTAGGGCATAACAAAGAATAACAACTGCTGTTTATTGAGCACTTACTATTCGTGAGACACAGGGCTAAGTGTCTGGCCTGCATGTGTCAGTCATTTCATTCTCACACCCTTAAGGAAAGTGGTTGCAGCTGAGAAAACTGAACCTAGGAAGAGGTAAAGCCAAGGTCTGAACCTAAGACCACTTCGCTCCAGAAACCTAGAATGGACTACCCTGTATGGGAAAAAGCAGTAAGTATGAATTTATCAAAAGCATGTAAATTTTGCTCCTTTTTGGCAACATTATTTATTTAAAAAAAGGGAAAGAAAGAATTTAAGCAATAGAAGATCATATCCTTTTCTTTATCTCTTTTAAAGTAAACTTTATTATTTAGAACAGTGTTAGATTTATAGAAAAGTTAAGAAAACAGAGTTTTCTCTTTTTACGTTTTTATGTTTCTTTCTGTTTCTTTTTTTTCTTTTCCTATGATGTTAAACATACTGAATTTGCAGGCTTTTCCTATAAAGGCTTTTTTTTTTAAGTGAAGATTTTTAAGGTAAAGTTTTATTATTCCTATGGTACTGAGTTCTGTAACCAAGCTGTGATATTTTGTTGATACCTGGGGGAGAAGATATCATTTCAAGCTTTTTTGCCTATTGATTTTTCTTGCCAGTCTTCCATTTCTGCTCTCATTCTGATGTCTGGTAAACAGAGCCAGGGATGACCAAAGGTGGAGAAAACTTGGGATTTGGAGTCATAAGCCAGTTCTGCCACTTAACTAGCTGGGCAAATTAACTTCTTTGTGAATCTCAGTTTCCTCCACTGTGAAATGAGATAATGAGAATCAACTGAATTAGAAAAAGGGGTCAACAAATGTTAGTTCTTATCATGAGTACTCCTTACACCTGAGATGTGAATCTAGGCTAACATAATTTATTTTATAAACTACAGTTTAGATATTCAGATCAGCTGTGTCTCTAGAGAATAACGAAATTCAATAGGGTAATGAGTAGAATAATGGTTTGGGGATCTAGCAGACTTGTATTTGAATCTTGCCCCTCCCACTTAGCATTTAGGTAACTTTGATCTCTGCTTTATACCTTCTCTGGTTTTCTGATTCCATAGATCTAAAATGGGATAGCGTCACCTAACTTCCAGAGGCGTTTTGAAGATGAGATTGTATGTATGTTAAGCATCTAATACAGTGATACCCACAGAATAGACCCCCAACATTTTTATAGTTTCTTCTGTGGCCTCAGACCCTCCCTGGGTTCCTTCCTGAAAATGCCCTTCACCTCTTGAAGCTCTTCTTTTTAAATACTCTTAACAGGTTGGACACAGTGTTTCACGCCTGTAATCGTTGCACTTTGGGAGGCTGAGGCAGGAGGATCACTTGAGGCCAGGAGTTTGAGACCAGCAAAAGGGAGACCCCCATCTCTACAAAAAAAAAAATAGAAAACTAATCTGGGTGTGGTAGCGCCTGTAGTCCCAGCTTTTTGGGAGGCTGGGGCAGGGGGATTGCTTGAGCACAGGAGTTTGAGGTTGCTGTGAGCTATGATGATGCCACCGCACGCTAGTCTAGGTAGCAGAGTGAGACTCTGCCTCAAAAAAAAAAAAAAAAAAAGAAAACCTCTTAACAGGGGCAAGTCCTTATCCTCTGAGGCTTTCACTTTTGGAAATGGAAACTAAGTATGATAAATAAAATGGGTGATTAAGTTAAGCAATATGGTTTTGGGTTACAATGAAAGCGTGTCTGTGGCTTTGTACAATGGTTACTTTCTGTGTGCCTTTGTGCCGTCTCGCTTGAAACTCGTTCCCAGAGGGGACATCAGACCTGGTTTGGTTGATGATCTTTAGTTTCTTGCAGAGCATAATTTAAAAAGAAAAACTGTACAACACTACAGTTTTGGGTTTTTGTGGGGTTTTTTTTGCATTTTATACGCAGAGTGCTTTATAAGTCATAGCCTAGGGAACTCTTCTCTTCGTCTGAAACACTCCTACCCCACCCACCCCATACTCTGCTGAGATAATTCCAGCTTGTACTTCAGGTTTCAGTTTAAGCATCACTTCCTAAGGGAGGACAATCTGAGCCTCCAGACAGGTGAATCTCACTTTGCTCCATGTGCTTTTTTGGTAACACTTGCAGCCTTATGGCCAATTCTTAAATGTATGCTTCCATAGCAAACTATAAATCCCCATAACGTGAACATTTCCAAATGACTTTAAACCTCAGAAGCTTGCCTGGATGTCACTTGGGCAAGATACCCTTAGGACAGAAAGAACTGCAAAAAGAATCTTAAACTATTTACAATAATCATGGTGGTGGTGGTACAGCTGGTATAGTTATGATGAGATTGTTGTGTGTACTTGGGGGAAATAAAGCAAATTAATAATTATGGGTTACTGTAATTCTATCATTTCTGGAGTTGCTGAAAACTGGGACTATTAGTGTGGGAGAAAGTAAAAAATCTCATAGTTTAAATTGGAAGTATCACTAGGAAGTCATAATTAATTTTATTTAAAAAAAATTCAACTCTGTCCAGCAAAAAGTCCTAGAAACAATGACCAACACAGCAACAATATGGTGGTGCTGAAATGTTGTCTCCCACTAAAATGAACCAGGGCTCCTTAGGGAAACAGCTGATTCCAGGTCAGGCACAGGGAATGCACAAGTTGAGCTGTCACAACTTCTGTCAGGTGGCAAGGAGGCAATCAGAAGCTCCCAGGGTTCCATGAAAGGACTCAGGAGCCGATTTGAAGAGACTCCTGGTTAAAGTTGGGACAATTTAAGCATCTATAAAGGTAATAACTGCAATTGAATAAAACCCATTAGATATGATTAGAAATTGTAAGTTCATAATGTTACAAAAAAGGAAAGAGAAAGAAAGAAATAGAGAAAAAGAAAAAGCGAGTGAGGGGAGGGGGGAGAGAGGGAGACAGCAAGCAATTGGTGGCTATAGAAAGATGCCAGTTAACCAACTCGTTATCCGAAAACTGAAAATAAAGGGGAAGAATCAGGCATTTCTCTTCCCTTTTCTGTGTGAATTATACAACTGGGCAACCAAATAGAAGATGAAGGAATTTTTTCTTTTTTTGAATAAACATATTCCAGCTAATAAAATAGAAAGATAGAATGAGAATATCCCCGTTTTGCAACCCCTAATGAATGAATGGATTTGGGCACTAATTAAGCTACTAACATCACAAAAGAGAGACGTTGATATTACAGATCTCCTGATGGAAGAACACACCTTGCCCAAAAAAACTCAACCTGGAAAATAAAAAGCAAATCCCTGTTTAGACCTGACCTCCAGTGAGCAGCCTTTGCTTGTCACTCCAGATGTAATTAAACCCTACCTCCTCTATCCTACTTTTACATCTCATGTGTCCATTCAGTTATTTCGCAGACATTCATTCACTGGATCATTTACTTGTTTCTACTCTAATCCTCCTACAGTCTAATATCCACTCAGCAGCTAAATGATCATTTTCAAATGTAAGTGAGAGCATGTTGCTCCTCTGCTTACAATCTGCCAATGGCTTCCCATTAACCCTTGAATCAAATCAGAGGTCTTTACCATGGCCAGTAAGATCCTACAAATCTGGCCCAAATTCATCATCTCCTACTTTCTCCCTAGCTTACTCTGCTTAGCCACATGGACCTATCAATACATGGAGCACACGCCCACCTTAGCACCTTTGTACGGAATACTGTTCCCCCCAATATCTGTATGGATTGCTCTCTTACTACCTTAAGATCTCTTCAAATATCCCCCAACCAAAAAGGCTTTCATTGACTGTCCTATATTAACAGCAACCTTGATACTCTCAGTTCCCTTTAATCTGCTTTATTATTTTTTGTACACTTATCATCACAACTATATCTTCTGTTCATTTGTTTATCATCTCTTTCCCATTAGATGGTAAGCTCTAGGAGCAGGGACTTTATTTCATTCATTTCTGTATCCCCTGTGCCTAGAACACTGCTGGTTACATAGTATGTGCTCAATAAATACTTGTGGAATGAATGAATGAGTGCATTCATGAGTTGCTGTGTCACAGTGTATCGCATTAAACATCCGTCTCCCATCACAGCTCATTGAGGCCAAAGAGCGTATTTTATTTAGCTTTTCACTGCAGCATCTTGCATGACACCAGGCACTTGGCAGGTCCTCAATAAATGCTTTTCGTACTGTGAAACTTACCTTTGCCTGGTGATTTTTATACCTCTAGCTACAAGGAGATTTCTAAAACATTAGAAAATTTGTATTGTGTGTGTGTGTGTGTGAGGTCTCACTGGATTCCTAAGTTGTCTTTCTCTGAGGAAAAAGTATTGAAATAAAAGTCCCGTAAGAAATAAAATCATCCCATCATGAAAAAATAAAATTCTAAAGACCAATGAGAGTGTAGAAATTAAGCATGCCAGTCATTGGTGAGACATTAACATAGGATACTGTGTGAATTTTGGAACATGTCGTAATCACACTTCCTATGGCTCTTGATACGGAAGTGGTGTCTCTGAGAACGTGTCCCTAGGAGGTGGCTGGGGGGAGAAAAGGATCTTCTTATACAGCCACACTGTCATGGAGCCACTAGGTGGTGCTGTCAGAGACGGTGGTTTTCATTTGTGGATGTAAAGAGGAAATATCTTACTAACTTTTAAAGTATATAACTTTTGAAAGAAGTACAATAACATTTCATAGTTATTGTAGCACATTTAATAAATACAAATAAGCAAAATGAAGAAATAGTCACCCAGAATGTTTCTAGAAAGAACCACTATGAATAGCAGTACGTATATTCTAATGATAGTTAACAATAACAATGCTGGCTTATATTTTAAGTGCTTACTACATGTCAGATACTGTAAATGCCTTCTACTTATCAGCCTCCCAGTCTTCCTAGGAAATTTCTCTCTATACAGTCTATATGTGACACATATATAGTTATATATATTGATAAGCATATCATATTAGTTTTTATTTATAATCCAGCATATAGAAGATGACCGACAAATATTATTTGAATGAATTCTTGACAGTTTAATTATTAATATATAATTCATAAAAAGCATCTAGCCCATGTAGTCATTCAATAAATAGTAGCCACATATTGCTATATGTGTTAACATTAAGTAGTTGACAAAACAACCCTGTAAATATTCTTTGTTGAGGTTGCCGTGAAAGAGCTAAGCTTAATTGGCTCAGTGGCTCAGTAACAACAAGAAGTCTAAATTTAGCTTCTCATTTGACATTTTTGCCCCTTTATCCTTCTGCACCTGGTCTACAGGTTTGCTTTGGGCTCAAGGTACTGTGTCCCAGGCTGGTGGAAGTCTGAAAAGTGAAGCCAGTTTAGAATCCCAGAGTTTCCTAGTGACTGCTATCCAGGGTCACACTGTTAGGGGGCTTTGCAGAAATAAAACTGGGTGCTGGGGCTGGCCGAGAGCAGCTGGGCCCAACAGAATCTCTTGGAATCACTAAACTGTTGTTGGAGCCTATTTTCCTTTTGCCTAGATCTCTATTCCCTTTTCTTTCCCTGACTCAACTACTTCAGTTTCTGTACCATCTGAAGTTACTTTAAATTCATTTGATAAACATTTTTGAGTTACTGTGAGCAAGGTACTGTGTTAGGTGTGTGGTGGAGGGAAGGAACAGAGAGATACTGATGTCTCTGCCTTCCGGAAGCTTTCAGACTAGGAGAGAGGATAAGAGAAGTACACATCTCCAAGACGAGTAACCCCTTCCCAGTCTCCTGACTTCCAATCAGTAAAAGTGCAGCGTTTCTCAACGTGTGATAAAAGGCCATCTGCATCAATTTCACCTGGAGCGTCTGCATCTCAGACCCACTGGATCAGATTTCTGGGCAGGGGAGGGGGAGGTATTGGAATCTATATTTACACTAAGCATCACAGATGCTTCTTACACACATTGAAGTTTGAAAACTACTGCTGTAGCATCCCAAGGTGATTGCTGACAATAATGGGGATTAAAAGGAAGAAAGAGTATATGTTTAACAAGCTTGCTGCATGGCACTCTACTAACCACTTTATATCTTTTGACTCCTCTTAAGTGTACCATGAGAGACTATTAACATAATCATTCCTCTATTTTAGAGATGAGGAAACTAAAGCATAGAAAGTGGGGGGGCCAAGGTTTGAATCCATGTGGTCTGATTCCAGAGTCCATGATTTTAAACATGATGCTCAACTGCCCCTCCTAGATGGTGGCTTTCAGAAAACGTTCAAAGAGGCTTAGATAGGTGCAGAATGCCCAAGTGAAGAACATGAGCAAAATAATTGATTTTGAAATGTAATTACCATCAAGAACTATTGGTCTTTGTTAGTCCCTTTAAAACCAGATTATGTGATATTGTTTTTAATTCTTCCAAAGTCAATATCTTTCAAAGTTTTTAAAAAGACCATAAGAGCAATCTACTGAGCACCTTTTCTGCATAGTGCTGTGGATATGCATTATTTCATCTAATCCTTGTGACTACTCCAACATAACATTTGACTCAATTTCTTAGAGATACAGAAAATATTCTCAGAGAGCACAAGTGATTTTCCCTAAGTACACATCGCTGTTATACGGTGGAGTGAGGTCTGTTTTTATTCAACATCTACTACATCAATGAAGATGTGTTTAGCTACAGGTAACAGAAACCTCAATACAAAATGACTTGCACAATACAGAAAGGTGTTCTTCTGTATATCTCACATATCAGCAAGTGCTGAGGCAGGATGGGTTCCAGGGTTGGGTAATACAGAGGGTCAATGATGTCATCAAGGTCTTAAGGTCTACTCAACCGTGATGTTTGCCCAAGTCTGGGCAATTTTTGGGCCAGTAAGAGATGTTGAGTCCTAACCCCGAGTTCCTCAGAATGTGACTTTATTTGGAAACAATATTTACAGAGGCAGTGAAGTTCAAATGAGGTCTTTAGGGTGGGCTCTAATCCAATATGACTGGTGTCCTTATAAAAAGAGGAGCACAGAGACAGACTCACAGAGGGAAGATGATGTGAAGCCACACGGGGAGGAGACAGCCATGTGACTGGAGTGATGCATTTTATAAGCCCAGGAATGCCAAGGACTTCTGGCAAACACCAGATGCTAAAAGAGCAAGGAAGGATTCTCCCCTAGAGCCATCAGAGAGAGCATGGCCCTGCTGCTTTCAGGCTTCTAGTTTCCAGAACTGAGAGATTCTACTGTTTTAAGTCTTTCAGTTTGTGGTACTTTGTTATGGCAGCCTTGGGAAACTATTAATAATGCAGTTGTTTTCTGCCATCACTGGTACTGGTTTCATCCGATGGCTGGTAACAGGATGGCTACTACATTTTTAGGGGTTACATCTGGATAACAAAATGTCCAGTGGGAAAAGAAAGACCATTCTTTCGGTTGGCCAGAAAACTCTTCTCTGAAGGGGCCCCAGTCACCTTCCTCTCCCACTTCACTGGTCAATGTCTTATGCCCTTTCTCAAACTCAGCAATGGCAAAGGGAATAGAATTTCCCATGACCAGCCAAACCCACCTGCTGTGGACTGGATTGTGTTCCCCCAACTCCATATGTTGAAGCCCTAACCCCCAAGGTGATTGTATTTAGAGACAGGGCTTTTAGGAGGTAATTAATTACATGAGATCATGAGGGTGGAGTTCTAATCCAATAGGACTAGTGACCTTATAAAAATAGAGAGCTTGTGTGTGCTCTCTCTCTTTCTCTTTCTTTGTGCATGAACCGAGAAAAGGCCATGCGAGCATGCAGCGAGAAGGCAGCCATCTGCAAGCCAAGAGGAAAGCCCTCACCAGGCACTGACCCTGCCAGCATCTTGGTCTTGGACTTCCAGTCTCCAGTACTGTAAGAAAATAAATTCTGGTTGTTTAGACCACCCAGTCTATGGTATCTGTTACAGTATCCCGAGCTGACTGATGCACCACTATTAGAAGTGGAGGGGTCAGCTTCCCTGAGATGCATGGCTGTGTATGGTAGAAGTGGATTCTTGAACAAAATCACGTTCTGTCAGGAAGGAAGGTGATAAGGAGAAGGAATGCTGGGTAAGCCACCAATTGTGTCCGTTGTATTCCAGAGTGTGTTCATCATGCTATAGCCGCCTTTTCTTTGTCCCAGTTTCTCTCTATAGGATGGGAATAATGATTGCTTTAGTCTTACTTGAAGGTAAGAGAAGTGAACATGGATTTATAAGTTAATTCGATTTACATAAACATTGTTCCTTATAGACCCTGAAGCTCAATGCTTGATCAATGCCCAGCGCATGGTAGACTCTGAAATGGCAGGGAAATGTACCATCTGCAGTCCTTCACTCTTTCAGCATCCAATTTTTGTGAGACTGTCCTCTTGAATGGAAGGGCTGAGGAAAGGGCTCATGATTTCTTTTGGACCTAGGATTTCAAGAGTAATTAGGAGGATGCCCTCATGCCATCCTTCATGAGCTCCTTGCTTCTGCTTCACTACAAGAAAGTCAGTATACAGCTGCCTGTGTCTCCCTCCCGGGCCGCCCAGTAGTCTCCCTGCGATACCTACTGCTGGACATCTCTGTCTTTTAAAGCAGATGTGGTTCTTTAGTGCATGTGTAAGGGTTGTAGAATCCATTAAATGGTCCTGAATATGTTGGGGGAAAAATATGACAGGATAAGTATGATGTAATTTAAGTATTTTGGCATAGCAAATGGAAAGAAATTACATTTCCTATTATCTTCCAACAGTTATTGAAAATGAAATGAAATATATTCTATACTCTCCCAAAAAGTCAAGGGTTTTTTTTCCCCTTAGATGCAATTTTTCCCGCAGTTTGTTCATTTGGTATGCATTCCCCTCCTTTCACGACATGGAGGCATTCTGTTATGAAACATTCAATGAAAAAAAATGGACAAAAAAAGTATACTACTTCTTTAAAATATATTGCAAGAATACTCATTTTCAGCTTTTTATTGCAGCACTAGCTGGTATTCTTGCATGCAGTTTTGTAATTTATTCTGAACATTCTACTTAAACCTTTTTTCAATAGCATGATTTTATTAGAGTCAGCTCACTGGACTTTCCCAAAAAGGTATTTAAGATCAAATAAAACCAGTGCTTGGAAAAATATCATTACAATATGAAAGCAGTTACAAAAACATTAGTACTGCAAAGTTTTATTTCAAATGGCTGAGCTTGCTGTACCCCAGGTTATGGTGCTTCTACTTCTGCAGGCACACTTACTGGGGAAACGGGAAAAACTGTCATCTTAGCAGTTTTTGCACATGGTAGGGGGCAGTGGGGGGAGAAGAAAAGGGTATAAAAATTTAAAGTGAAGCAGCAAAATTTTTAGATGCTGGCATCACTAGTAAAAATCGATTGTCCTCCATCCTGCACCCCACCTTGTCATCCCACATTCCTAACCACCCTCCCTGTCTCCCCTGTCCCTGTGGACACTATAGGAACCTTTAAATTAGTCTCTTACCCAGAGACAAAGTGCTATCCTTTCTAAAATATAGAAGGTACCTTTTAAAAATATGAGTGGATTGATTATTGAATTAAATGTGTCAGAGTATTGTATTTCTTTTAAGGTTTTGTTCCATACCTAATAAACTCTTGTCAACATGGTGTCTTATTGGTCAAATGATGTCTTTTGGAGAAAGTGCCCATCTGAAGGCTTAGCCTCAAAGCACCTTCGGGGTAGGGGAGTGGAGGGTGCTTTACAGACAAGCTTGGTGAGTCCCCAGGCTCCAGTTGGGAACACCGTGCAGCTCTAGTCCTTTCCTTCAAGTGCAGCTCACCCTAGGCCAGCCCACACTCACCCTGAACCAGGCCAAGGAGCAAACCGGCACCTACTCTTCATTCAACTTCATAACTGGGCACCAAAGACAAATATTTCTCATGTTCACTTGTGAACGCATCTCTCCCCTTCATGGTACCTGAGAGCCAGTGTGGCTGGAACTCAGCCTGCAGTGGGGGAGAGTCAGCCATGTCCATGGCGGCAATTCAGTGGCCTTTCTTTTCAAGGCGATAACTTTCAATTGGAATCTGATGTTTAGCAGGAAAAAAAGTGCCATTTGTCATAGTATCCAAATTGCTGCTGGATCAGGTGTTTACATTTTAGAGGAAGTATTCTACTATTGGTGGCGCAGCACAAGATATGCTTAGTAAAGATGAAAGAAATCAGCATTTTTAGACATTGGTGTTTTCATGTAGGTGACTATTAATCCACATGCAATTCTATTACACAATATTTCTCTCAACCCTTTTCCTGCAAGCATCAAATCAATGGCAAAACATCTACATACCTTAAGTTTGCAGATAAGGTGGTTTCTATGTGGACTTTCAAATGTGATTTTTAAATTGCAAGTTACTATTCGTATTACTTTTCTAAGGAGAAATATGCTTAAAAAGTAAAGTCTTTATTGCTTCTTAAAAGGCCTAGCACTCTGTGATAAATTCTCATATTTTGACTGTTAATATGTTTGAATGAAAATTATTTATACATTTGGGTGAGGTTGAGTGGTTTTCATTTGATTGCTGCCTCTGGAAATGAAAGCAGAGTAGCAGGAAATTTACATGTCATGCTGTGATGTATATCCAGATTATGAGATGATTGTGCGGCAGACGAACCCCAAGTAAAATCATTCCCATCAAACTGTGACAACTGCAATTCCTGACAAGGCCTCTTAGTTTTGGGGGCTATTATCATTGTACAAGAATATAATCTATTGACAGCAGGGCTGTTTAATACATTTAAAGGCAGACAGTGGAAGAAATCTTAACTGTTTTCATTCGCCACTGCACAAGGGTGCAGATCAAAAGTGAATTATATTTAAAAATATGCATGTATGATGATAAGCTGCATGACATTCATCAGCCTGTTTAGTCATGGTTAGGCTGAGGTGGGGAAGAGCCAATATTACTGCCATATGTGGTCTGAAATAGAGACGTGAGACTGGAAATTATATCATTGCCCAGTCAGAGTGAGCAAACGGGGGAGACATTCTGTTGTAATCCCCGCTCTCTGCCTGTCTAAGCGTCAAGCGCCATCCTTTCTGTAGCAGTGACTTTGGCTCACACGGAGTAGACAGAGGGCCTGTGTGTCTTCATCCCCCTGTTTAGTAAGTGTGCTTGTGTATATTATGTGTGGGCACTGGGCTAGCACTGTGGGTGTATGGAGACGACTAAATCATGACCCTCATAGAAGCTTCTAGTAGGAGAGAGACTAACATGTGCTTACATAACCTAGGGTATAGGGCACAGGGAGAAGTCTCAGGAGGGACTGAGCATGGACTCATTCCTCCTCAAGGTTCCAAATTACCTGATTGGGGTGTTGGGGAGAGGGGCTGCTATTATATCCCGTCCCACAGGTATGCAGGGGGCAGTGAGGGCCGTTCCAGGCTTCAGGCTACAAAAGCTCACAGTGGTGCAGTGATGTTAGTGCCTAGTGCCAACAGGACTTAGCTTGGTCCCGTCTTATGAGAAAACTCTGGCATGGCTGTGAGGGACACTACAGTATGGTTTTCTACGTGATAGGGCTGAAAATAAACCACAGCAAGGACTTCGGATTCCCATGTTCATTACGACTCTGCAAACCACAGCACAGAATTCAGTCGTTTATTAAAACAAAAGACGTTCAAAGGCCATCAAAAAAAAAAAAAATGAAATGAAGAAGCCTGATGAATTAATGGCATTTTTCCTGGAGGAATTAGTTAATGAGCTAATATTCAGTTCGTAAGATTAAAACAACTGAATGGAGACATAGGAGAGAGAACAAAGAGGGTGGACAAGTGTTACCATGTCCAAATCTCAGCTCAGCCACCAGAAACTCCTTCTGGGTCTTCTGTCCCTCTCCACTGCTTTGGAAAGGAAAATGCTTAGATAAGTCACACCCATCTGTCTTTCTCCTTAACACCTGAACTATTAAAGTGAATGCAAAATTATTTTTTGTGCCCATTCCAAAGGTTGATCATGACAAGAGGCTCTTACCCTTTGAAAGGTTTTATAAGATTGTCCGGAGAGAAGCAAGGCTAGGTCCCCTAAAGAGCACTGATGAGCTCTATGTCCCACTCGGAGTTGCCAGGCTGGGACTAAGAGATTATTGGAATGAAAATCCTTCAGAGCCTGGCAATGATCTCTTAGGGATTGGTGGTGGCAGTCTGGGATGGGACTGACTTTCTCATTAAGAAGGGAGTGAGCAAAAGGAAATCACCACGTCCAGGGACGGTGCCTCCAGTGCTCCACTGTGGGACAAGACGAGGTCACATTCTGAGCGTCCAGATGGGGGCTTCTCTCGTGAGTGATAGATGCTAGTTCACATAAGCAAACATTTATTGACTGCCTACTGTGTGTCAGAACGGGGCTGCGTCTTGACATCTTCCCTCATCTCATAGGGCTTGTAGGACATAGTGTGGTAGGTAGAAAAGGGGACGGGATAATTTGAGAAGGACTTTTTGTTTTAGTCCTCGCAGTGTCTAAAGCATCAAGCGTGGTGATGGCACAGAGTAAGTATACAATTTTTGAAGAGTTTTAGATTTACAGAAAAATTGCCAAGATAGCACCGAGTTCTCATATACCTCACATCCAGCTTCCCCTATTATTAACATTTTATGTAAGTACAGTGCATTTGTTACAATTAATAAACCAATATTGATACATTATTATTAACTAAAGCCCATGCTTTGTTCAGCCTTCCTTATTTTTCACATAACACCCCTTTTTTAATCCCAGGATCCTATCCATGATACCACATTACATTTAGCTGTCATATATTCCTTATCTCCTCTAAGACTGTGACAGTTTCTCAGACTTCTTTGGTTTTTGATGAACTTGATGGTTTTGAAGATTATTAGTCAGGTGTTTTGTAGAATGCCCTTCAATTGGGACTTGTGTGATGTTTTGCTTATGAATAGACTGAGGTTATATGTTTTGGGGAGGAAGAACAGAGAGGTAAGGTGCCATTTTTATTGCATCATGTCAAGAATACCTACTATCAATTTGAATTATCACTGCTGATGTTGACCTTGATCACCTGGCAGAGGTGGTGTTCGTTGTGTTTCTCCACTCCTCCCCCACCATGCTGTCCTCTTTGGAAGGAAGTCACTATGCACAGCCCACAATGAAGGACAGATACGTAACCCACATTGGGCCAATCAGATTCCATTTTTCAGGAATTTGGATTTAGAGATGCTAGTTTGTCTCCTTGGGTGTTACGGGGCGGGGTGGCCATCTCCTGCCTCATTCATGGAGAAGCAACAAAAGCTGCTCTGAGGAAAGAGCATAACCAATGCAACGAAGAGAACAAAGACAATGGAGCACAGCCAGAGAGAGAGAGGAAGAGAGGGGAGTGAATTTGCCTTGTTGGTGGAGCTTCCCAGTACTTGGTTCCAGTCCCTTGAGAGACCCAACTGCACTTCCTGTTTTGAGATATCAGCATATACTTATAGTAACCTCTGCACCCTGTTTTTTTCTCTTAAGCCAATTTGCATAATATTTGGAAACACATAATTAATGTTATCTAAGATATTTTAGGATAATTTTTAAAACCCCCATTGAAAAGGAAGAATAGCTGCTTTTTCTCAGCCTGTAAGACAGGTGTGTGGAGGCACCGGGGAGTCCTATGGGCCCAGCCTGCTGTTGGAGGGCGTGGGCTTCAGAATCAGGGCTCCGCCTCCCCAGCCTTGTGACCTTGTGCAAGTTATTTAGGCCTTGGCTTTCTCGCTTATAAAACAGATACAGTAACACCTACTCCACAGGGCTGCGTGCCAATTAAAGGAAAGAATGTGAATGTGTGCATAAGTCCTCAGAGCAACTGGCCTGTGGCTCCCCCTGGCATCTGTGGTGGTCTCCCCTTTCTCTCACAGGTTGCCCCTCTGGGAAACAGTTCTTGGTCACGGGGGCAGAATGTCATGTTCTCCTAAAACCTTGCCAGTGTCTCCATATAGTGCATATTTCATCGTATTCTAATTATTTATATTTCTCTCTCAAACTGGAACAATTTCATTCTTTACAGCCATAGTATTTAGCACAGAAGGAACCGAATACATGTTTGATGAATAAATAAGCACACAAACTTATTATTCAATTCAACTATTTATTAGGCACCTCCTATCATGTTTAAAGGCTCGGAGTCCAGGTGATAAGTGGAAATGTAAATAACCGTGAATAGCACCTGACCGTTTGCAGCAGACTTTCAACTTGAGCTTGCAGCCAATGTTCGAGGTAGAAAGGCAGGATTTTTATTTCCGTATCTCCCAAACATGGAATCTGGCTATCAGACATTAAGTGACTTGCTTATAGTCCCAAGCCCATGAAGCAAGAAGCCGAGAGGGAGCAAAGACAGAGGCCTTTAGAGTTCAAGTTTAGTGCTCTTTCCACCGTGCAGGCCTCGGTGTGGGGCCCGTTGTCTGGACGGGATTCCTTTAGGTTAAGATGCGCACGTGGCACTTGGGAATTGCTCCTAAGAAGAGGGAGGAGGATAAGAGCGATGCTTCCTTGCTGTGAGGGGCCCATCAAAATTATGGCTCGAAGCTTATTTTTACAGTGCAATCGCGTACCCCGCTCAGCTGAGCAGAATCCTGTGAAACACAAGTTTAGCTCAGCAGAATTCATCACCAGCTGAGACTTAAAAATGTGTCTGAGCTCTGTACTTATTGAACACACAAAGAGTATGAATATCAAGTTATTCGGCTGTGAAATAATATCAACAAAGTTAGTTATGTTTAATTTAACTGTTGAATGGAGGTTTAGCAATTTGGGACCGAAGCCTCGATGAGGAATGGAGAATGGGCAAATCAAACACTAAATTCCCTTCTCCTAATAGCCCGGGCTCCGCGGAGAGGAAAAAGCTGATCTGTGCTTTCTCACCTCTGCCTATCATCATTAAACACCCAGCCGTACCTGGCTTGGGCCTTTCTATTTTTCCTAATCTCCTCCAGGGAAGAACAAATTGCAAACAATATCAGGTTCCAAAGCCCCAGGAGGAGCCCTTGGAAAGCTAGAAAGAGTAGAGGTCTACACCCATGCCTTTTCTTAAATACTTCTCTAGGAGGGCAGTGTAAATAAATAATCTTATCTGTATGTAGGACATGATATAAATTGTGGGGTTGGAAGAAGAAAGTACTATGCATAGTATTGTATCCTGTTATTGAGAAGTATTGTCTGTCTCCTGTTGTTTGTGATGTTTAATAATACAATGTTCCTTTTTCCCTTCCCTATCTCCCTTTCTCTCTCTCTCCCTTCTCTTTTACCTTCCTTCATTCTTTCCCTCCCTTTTTCCCTTCCTTCTCTCTTTCCTCCCTTCTTCCCTTCCTCTCTTCCTGTTTCTGATGAAATAATTCCCAGGATTGCCACTGAATGGCAGTCAACAAGGACACTCTTGGCTTTTGGAGACTGGCAGGTCTTTATTGTGCAGATTTCCTGTGCATTGGCAAATGTTTTTTTTTGCATTGTGTGTCTAAGGCTTATTTTTTTTTACATCTTTCTATTTTCCAAATTTTCTTTAATAAGTCTATATTATTTTAAACAAGAGAACAGTGTGCGTTTCTAACACACACACAGATGTATATGCACAGCTAGTGCAGCCGCTGGGTGCAGCGGCAGGAGAGGGCCTAACATGAGCAGCAAATCCTCTCGCGACATTCAGCTCCCCTGGGTGTGAGCACAGGGCAGTTGAGGGTGAGGCGCTGTGATCATTAATCTTGTGATAATTAAATCATGAAGAATAGAAGCACAAGAACTATCTTCACTACCTTCAAAAATGTGCAGGACTCTCACGTGAAAATGGGCATCGGTTCCATCCTTCCTTCCTTTCTTCACTCCCATTATTCACCGACCACAGGCCAGTACTGGGCGAGGCTCATCACGAGCCCTCAACAGCCATGGCCCAGCCTTCACAGAAGGGGCAGTTTACTAATGGAAATAGTAATAATACTTTATCAAATAATTACAAAAACGTACCTTTTCATGTGATGGTAAAGCCTGGGAAGCAACAGTAGAGGGAGCTGTGGGAGGTAGAAACCTAATCTAGTTTGGGGAGCTAGCGTAAGACTTCCCTGCAGAAGCCTTGTTTGAGCTGAGGTCTGAAGCGCTAATTAGGAAAAGCAGACAAGAAGGGCGTTCTAGACAGAGGCATTTGCAAAGGCCCTGGGGCCAGAAGGAAAGTAGCTCATCTGCACAGAAAGAGGCCTGGGGCCTCTGGAGCACAGCGCACGAGGGCTGGAGCGGCCTGGACTGAGTCTGGAGAGGCAAGCAGGGGCCAGACTGTGAGGAATCAGGATTCTAGTCTCCGGGCGCCCTGTGAACTATGGGACGTCATGACGGGTTTTAACTGGAGGAGAGATCTGACCTGGGTTGTGGAAATGTCCCTCTGATTGCTCTGGATCTGCAAGTGGGTGGGGGAGTCCATGGGTGGAAGTGACAAGGAGATGGATTTTGGTTAAATATGAGAAAAAATGTCTAGTCATGAGATAAATAATAATGACCACAGACTCAGCTATTACTAATGGGGAGACACTGTGCTAAGAGTTTACACATTTAAATTTTTTTTTTCATTTAATTCCCACAACTGTCTTTGGGGACAGAGACTGTTGTCATGCCACTTTACAAATCAGGGAATAAGGCTCAGAGAAGTCAAGTGACTTACTCAACATCACACAGGTAAGAGAAGGTGGAACCAGTACACGAACTGAGTGCTGGCTACTGCTAAGGCCCTTTCTTCATCACTAAGCAGCACTGCCTCCCCTCCCCCCCCAAAGCAGGAGCTGCCATCCTGAGTGTGGAGGGAGAAGCTGACGGGGACCTCTTCCCCGAGGGGCTTCCTGCATTGGGAGCTCTTGTGTCTTCAAGAGTTACAAGGCTTGATCTGCTTCCTACTCACCTGGGGATTGTTTCAACTCTGGGAGAAGGAAGCATTTTCTCCTTGTGTCCTTTTCTAGAGAGCTGGGCATTCCTCTGTCCACCTTCCTGCCTAGGATCATCCTCCACAACCTCATATTCTTCTTATAGCATGGGGACACCGTCTTTTCCACAGTCCTTGGAGAGAAGACACAGGTTAAGGGTCCAGCTCTGGGGGGTTTTGGGGAGGCCTCCCCGGGGCCTGCCTTGCCAGGGGGGCTCTGCTTTCTCTCAGGCACCGGAGGAACATGGCTCCATTTCAGAACTGAGGAGACAAAGAAGATGAGGCTGGTGAACACTAACCTTTTGCAGCCCCGAGCCTGTGCCAGAGTAAAAGACCCGAATAAGGAGCCACATCCATTGTTGCCAGGTGCCAAGGAAGAGTGAGAGATTAAGAAGTTATCAGGCGCCTTTGACTGCCTTTCTGAAGTCAAGGAGCAGCTGCCACTCCGTAACACCCCTGAGCCTGATGAACATTTTGGGAAAAGGGGTAATTTTTAAATAAAGAAAAATGCTGCTTCTCTGCAAGGAAATTTGGCCACTAACTTCATTTGACAGGTGTGATAGACGGTGGTGGTTTTGGGGGGGATACGTGGCGTAAAGTAAAGCAAGAGAGGTAATAAGCATCTTGGCATTTATTCTTTATGTAGGAATATTTGTTCCTCAAAGTCAGACTACGTGGAATATTAGCATTTGAATAAATTATTCAGCATCTTCCAGAGAAAGCAAGGGGAAAAATCTTTGCAGCATTATAACATGGCAATCTACAAGGTAGTAGAAAAAGAAGGCTGTCATTTTTTCTTCAATTACAAAAGGCAAATATTTATTATTTATAAGTATTCGCCTTGTATAGGCTTAAATGTTATTTATGAACCTGTTGCACAGTGATTTTCAATGTAACTCATTATTTTTAGCCTTAGGGTGTTGTAAAGGAGCATGGGTATATTTAATGACACTCTGCTAGTCAGCGCAATTACACTGTAATCATTATGTAAAATGTGCTATTAATTAAACCAATTTCTAGTTAGAACATTCGCTTCTGCAGGGCTTAATCTTAATCTCTAGCAATCTTTCTCTCTGTTTTTCACCTATTAATTATATCATTACTTTTTAGGTTTCATATGATATGTTTTTATTTTTAAGCTTAATACCATCAGTTAGGAATATTTGTCAAACGGGTCTGGTGTTTATGGGTCAAACGTTTCTATTTCTTGAACTAAAAAAGGTTTAGTTTAAAATATAATTTTTGTGAAGCTGGGTTTTTTATTTTTTTATAAATCAAACTCTTGTATGTTCTCTTTTCTGCGTAAGTAGCATCAGTCCCCAAAATACTTAGTTTCATGACTTATAAAAACCCTCATTTTACTTGAGCCATTTTGATATTGAGTTTACTCTGAAATATCCTTTTCCTATTGAATGATGGTAAGATGTGGTACTATTTGACATCAGCATTACATTTTACATTAGCATTTTGTTAAAGAAACTCAAAGTAGCCGAAGTAGTTGATATTTCTAGTGGGTGGAGTAGGTAAATAGCCTCTCTCTTAATGCCTTTCCTCTACTTCTCTTCCAAAAGCCTTGCTTTACTTCTACTGTTGTGTTTTCAACAATGGGGATGGGGAAACCTGTTTCCTAACCTTTACTAATGATTCTTGGTGATGAAGGTTATAACAACATAGCTTTTAAGAAAAATCCACCTTTATCTCTCTCTCTCTCTCTCTCTCTCTCAACCCCTTGTGGAAGAGAAGTAAGGAAAAAAAAGAGGTTTACTATACAGAGGCATGACAAGCGAGGAAATGGTAGGATACCTTTGTCTTCTCACTTTCGTACAGCATCCATCTCCTGAGAAGGGGAGAGAGTACTTTAAAAATCCTGAACAGTTGACCAGAAGCAAGGACCCACCTTGAACCACTAAGAAAAAGATCCCAGAGGAGACACTTTTGAAGCAAAACAGGTACAAGTCCCCCCAAAGCTCTCTACAACCTTTACCTTTGCACTGCAGGTGGAACAAAGTACTACATAAAGTGGCGTGGGCTTATCTTTTTTTTTTTTTTTTTTTGAGACAGAGTCTCGCTTTGTTGCCCAGGCTAGAGTGAGTGCCGTGGCATCAGCCTAGCTCACAGCAACCTCAAACTCCTGGGCTTAAGCGATCCTACTGCCTCAGCCTCCCCAGTAGCTGGGACTACAGACATGTGCCACTATGCCCGGCTAATTTTCTCTCTATATATTTTTAGTTGGCCATATAATTTCTTTCTATTTTTAGTAGAGACAGGGTCTCAGTCTTGCTCAGGCTGGTCTCGAACTCCTGACCTTGAGCCATCCTCCCGCCTCGGCCTCCCAGAGTGCTAGGATTACAGGCATGAGCCACCGCGCCTGGCCGGCGTGGGCTTATCTTGATGAGAGTTGAACAATGGAAGTTCTCATCCAATGTAAATTTCTGTGTGCACCTGTCCCCTCCATAAAGAGTGGGACTTGGTCCTCTACATCAAACTTTCCAGAGTTTGGTTCTGTGAAAACTTTTTGGAGGAGGACCTGGGCCTCCTGAGGATTCTGATGGTCCCTCAATGCCCTGATGAAATGTTTTTATCCATCTTGCTGCCTGGAGTTGACACCGGCAATAGCAATCATTCCCTGCCAGTGTATTAACATGGCTGCACCTGCTTAAACCACTCACGTGTTGTAACTCAGAAGAAGTTTGGAATCAAAGCAGTGTTATTTATGTACTCCCTTAACTTGCCCCGTACTACAAAAATTTCCACTCCAACACCATCTGCTAGGGAAAGGGATTTATCTATCACTGTGAAACACCCACTGAACCGGTATCAGATCCAGCAGTTATCACCTTATGAAGCATCCACTGAAGCCCTGTGGCCTTGTTTCCAAATGATTAATTTCCCTTGGTTGCTGGTTTTAGTTACAACGTAGACTGGCTGTGAAAAGTTATGTGGTGTCAATGTCAGAAGTTCTCTGGCTAAAGAGGAAAGGATGATAACAAGGGGCTAGAATTTTACAGTAGAATTTTCAAATGGAGCCAAGTTCAAAAGCCTTAAAAGATTGATAAATTGATCAAGAACTTTGTCTTATAAAAAATACCATAAACAGTGTTAATCTGGGGAAAAATATTTGCAACATATATGACAAGGGCTAATGGTTCAATATACAAAGAGCATTTATAAATCAAGAAGAAGGCTAATAACCCAATAGAAAAAAGGAGAGAAATAAAAGCATGAACAGCATAGGAAAAAAATTCTAAATGGTCTATAGACATAGGGAAAAGATACCCAGCCTCACTCCTATTTTATAAAATGCAGATCAAAACAACAAGGATATACCATACTATCATAGGGGTACAATTTTTAAAGTTTAATAATATTGGAATTAGAGAGAAAGTGCATGGGAGAAACACGCACTCCCATGCAAAGTATATGTATGTGAATCAGTGTAGTCTCTTCAAATAGGAATTTAGCAATAACTACCAAGATGTAAATGTGTACACTTTGACCTAGTTCCATGCCAGGATGAATATATTCCCACAAGAAAGCAACAATATATGTATAAAGGCAATTATTGCAGCCTAATTTGTAATTGCTAAAAACTAGAAATACTTAAATGTTCATGAGAAGGCATTGCTTAAATAAATCATGGTACAGACATGCAATGGAATACTACATAGCTCTTAAAAAGAATAAGGTGGATATATATGCAGAAATATAACATAATTTCCAGGATGTGTGACCTTGAGCAAGTTACTTAATCTGTGTTTCAGTTTCCTCATCTGTGAAATAATAAACTTTAATAGTAAATAATAATAAAATATAATGCTGAACAATAATGAAACATCAAAAACTATAATAATGGTACCTACCTTAAAGGAATATTGTGAGGAAAAAATAAGTTAATATCTGTACATAAAATGTTCAGACTAGCTGACACATAGTAGATGCTATGTGTTAGATATTATTATTGTTACATATTTTTATGTAAAAGAGCAAATTTCAAGAAGGTATATACAGTATAAAAAAGCAAATGCATAGACATCTTTGGAAGGATATATAAGAAACTACTGATAGTGACTAATCTGGGGAGTGAGACTTCTACTATTCACTTTATACCCTTCTGTGTGAGCTTGTATTGGTTTTATAATTTTAAAAAATGTAAGAACAACAACAACAAAAAAAAACAAGCACCATGTGAATTCAGGATTTAAACAAGACAAAGACAAAGAAAGATGTTCTTCTGGAAGATATTGTTCATCGTTCATTCATTCAAAGAACATTTATTGAATATCTACTGTATTTTAAGCACTGGTTATAAAAGATGAATAAGATATGGTGATAATGATTCCTCACAAGTGCATTGTCTAATGGGGGAGAGAGATACATAAGAAAAATATTCAAATTGCTGAGGGAGCCCAGAGAGGGAAGTAATAAATTCTGGTGGTAATATCTGGCTGGGTTTGAAGGACTAATAAGGAGTTTTCCTGGTGGGCATACAAAGTTGAGAAGGCAAAACTAATATATGGTGAGAAAAATCAGAATTGTCGTTGTTTTTAGGGTAGAAGGGGGATTGGTCAGGGCAGGGACATGAGGACTTTCAGGAGTGATGGAAATCTTCATAGGAACACAGATTACATAAGTATATGTAGTCATTAAAAGTGACAAGACTGTGCAATTAAGACATATGCATTTCACTGTATGTAGGAATACCTTAATTAAAAAGAAAAACAAGACGTAAAGGATACAATGTGTGAATGAGTAAGAGCAGAGAGGGAAATAGAGGTCTCAATGGATATAAATAAGTGGCATATCTGGCAGGAGGAGAGGGAAGACTACATTGAAGGTGCAGAATGGCAGGATAGTAAGTATTGGAGGTGCAGGGTGCCAGTCCTGGCATGGTCATCCAACCAAACTGAGGGATTCAAACACATCTGAAAGGAAGGCAGTCCACTCCCTACCTTCAAGGAACCTCCATTCTAAAAGCAGGGAAATTTTCAGTGCAGGGAGGTGGGCCTTGCTCTGATTTAGGCCCCTGAAGGCTTCAGAGCCACCCATTCCAAGTGGTCCATCTCTGCCTTCACCTGTAGGAAAGGCTCCATTGCTAGAGGTCTTGCTGACCCTGGCATAACAGCAAGTAATCTCCATATGAGGGTGGCTTGTCCTTGAAAAATTTCTCCAATACATTAAGCGCAAGCATTCTTGGCTCAGCTGTCAGACATGTGCACCCATCTTTTTGTTACCTCTCTTATTTCATGAGCAAGCTTCTGTTATAGACCACAGCAGGAACAAACTCTCTTTCATTTCTGAGCCAGCCTGCATTGGAATTCCTCTCTGGGCCTCAGTGGAGTCCAAGTATTGTCTTTCAGTATAACTTCTTTTGGCCTTTAGAGGGTTTGTTTGCTTGTGCATTTTGTTTTGTGTTTTTCAAATGACTATTTTTTTTGAGCAGTTTTAGGTTTATAGAAAAATTACACTCCCCCCTCCGCCCCACCACGTTTCTTTTATTATTAACATCTTCCATTAGTGTGGCACATTTGTTACAACTGATGAACCAATATTGATACATTAGTATAAACTAAAGTTTATAGCTTACTTTAGGGGTCATTATTTGTATTGTATAGTTCTGTGGGTTTTCACAAATATATAATGTCCTATATCCATCAATACATCCCTCCCCCCAACCTCCCCTGAACCCATGGCAACCATTAATCTTTTTGCCGTTCCTATAGTTTTATGCTAGAGGGTTTTTAGGTTTTTAGGAAAATTGGCAACCTTTGGAATCATCTGCACAGATTATTACAATATGTAGGGTTTAAAACACATCTATTTTCTATTTTTAGATTGTATTCTCAAATATTACAAAGGAAAGGGGAATATTTGCATTATCCAGTTAATTTTGTATGTAAATAGACATTTATTTATTCATTCATTCACTTACTCGTTCAATAAATCCACAAATATCTATTTACCTTTTTATGTGCCAGGCACTACATGGTACCAAAGTCAAACAAGATAATTCACTCTGGAGGTGACAGGATGCAATGGAATAAGTAAGTATCTAATATTAAGAAGAATGATCCCTGACATTTATTGAGCACTAACTATGTGCTGCACAATGCTAACAACCTTTGGATGCATTATCACATGTAATGCTCACAAGAAAAGCCATAGTGGGGAGGTACTATGAGTGTTTCTGTTTCAGGCCCAAGGAAACTAAGTGACTTGTCAAAAGTCTCACAGCTAATAAACAGTGGAGGTGAAACTTGACCCTGTGTTCCTTCCAACTTCAAAGCCCACACTGCTAAGCACTGTTCCATACTACTTGAGAATGTGGCAGGCAGGCCTGGGTTCTGATCTCTTTACTGGCTGTTTGACCTTGGACAATTTCCTGTCTCAGGGCTTCAGCCTGGTCACCTATTTAGTTGGAGTGCTTTTTCTCTCATTTTTACCTAGGAAAACCATACCCTTCTTTCAAAGTCTGGTGCAAATGTGACCTTCTGGAGAAGCTGGTCTACCTGGACTCCCCATCTCCACTTGCCTACTCTTCTTCCCCAGCTCTTCCCCCACCCTAAGGACAATGACGGCCCCTCTCTCCTCCCTAGCCCACCACCGGGCTTGTTTGCCCTGAGTATAGGCCATGGCCCAGCATGCACCACTTTGTATTCTGGATGTGCAATGTATCTCTTATTTACACTAGCATTTCTCAAACAATTTCTGCCATATTCATATAGTCAGCTATAAGTTACTTTCTTTAATCTCCTTCTTTGCTTCACCTCATTTTTTGTTTGCATAGCCTTAAAAAATAATGTTCTAGCAATCATGATTGTGAAGGACTTGTTATATATATTTTTTTATTCTTATTTAAGCATATTGTGGGGGCATAAAAGTTTAGGTTATGTGTATTGCCCTCCCCCCCACCCCGAGTCAGAGCTTCAAACGTGTCCATCCCCCAGACAGTGCACATCTCACTCATTATGTGTGTATACACCCATCCCCTCCCCCACCCACATCTGCCCAACACCCGATCAATGTTATCCTAAATGTGCTCTTAGGTGATGATCAGTGAAACCAGTTTGATGGTGAGTACATGTGGTGCTTTATATATGTTTTTTTAATACACATCAAAAGAAGTACTTAATGATTTAAATTAAAAAATCTATTGCTGTGCTATTTCAGATGATCTCGCCACCACCAGAGGTACCCACGCCACACTTAGGGAAATTTGGCTTTGGTCGGGCATCTTCCTGAAGGCTAAGACTCCATCTTATTCGTTGTCTAGCCCTAGACGTAGCACAGCTGTCGGCACATAATGAATACTCAACAAATGTTTGTCAAGTAAATGAACCAATGAGTGAGTGAATAAGTGGGATTTTGGAGATGGTCTCTAGACTTCCATCAAAGCTTTTCTGATGTTTATGGAACTGGTGGCCATGACGCTACAGCTGAATGGGCAATTTTGGGTTTTGGCGACATGGCCAGTGCAAGACAGCAGTGTAGTGGTGTTTGGGTGAGTCTGCCCCCGGGGGAGGAGCAGGCAGCTCTGCAGGCAGGGTGGGCAGGCAGGCCCGTGTCACTGGGTGGCACCCACAGAGGACACTGGCAGTTGCCCACATGGCATGGATTTGTGGGGCCCTGGAAGGCCATCGGCCCTCATCGATGAAGGATCCATTCCTTAATGAGAAGCATCCCCTTCTACCTTTTAAAGTACAAATGTCTCTAATTCTTTTAAAATAAATTGATCTTTGATTATCCCAAGGTAAAGCCCCTTAGTGAATAGGTTTGAGGGAATCTTACTAAACACAAACTCAGCTCACTTCTCAATTTTGCTTAGGGCTGGCCAACAGGGGAAAAGAAAGAGAACATTTATTGAGTGCCAATAACTGTGCCAGGCATTATGGTGGGTTTTTATGCTTTGTTTCATTTAATCCTTACAGCAGCCCAACTTCATGTTAGAAGTAAGGAGGCCCAGGCTCAGGGAAGTTAAATGACTTGGTCATTCCAGCCCCCAAGTTGGTGGAACGTAAGGCTCATGTTCTTTCTACTATACATCCCACCAGTTCTCTTATAGCCTATACAAGTAGACACTTACACCTGCCATGTCTACACCTGCAGAAAGTCGTGATTTTCAGTCAGCCCCAAATGTCTCCCAATTAAAGAGAGGTTAGTAGCAGGAGATAAAGAAGGTAAAGTACTAAACTCATTGCCTGGCGCACAGAAAGTGCTCAGTAAATGGTTTGAATATTCATAATCTGAGCGACCTTATCAGTGGTGGAGGAATACAAACTGTAGTAATTATAGGGAAATCTCAGGCCCAGAGTAAGTATTATTATGTAATAATGCCTCAAGTTAAGTAGCCCATTTTAAGGACATCAGCTGTTACTCTCAGTCAAATGGGTGCTGCAGAAGGGTTTGAGCAGAACAATAGACTAATTTGATGTATGTTTGAAAGGATCACTCTTGGCTTCTGTGCTGAGAAGGGTAGGCTCAGAAAGACCTGGCAGGTGTTATTTATTATAATACAAGATAGGCAAGAGACGATGGTGGCTCACAACAGCGTGGTAGCAATGCAGGTGGGGAGAAGTGGTCGGGTTCTGGTTACGCTCTGAAGGTAAAGCCAGGTGGATTTCCTGATGCTTTGAATGTGGGTGTGAGACAAGAGAAATGCCAAGGATGGCTTCCAGCTTAATGGCCTGAAAATGAAATTGCTATCAGCCAACTTCTTTCCTTCAATAAGTATTTATTGAGAGGAGATCAAGCCTTTCTTTCCTAAGGACCCAGAGATCCAAGGAGGCACCTGGTAGAGTCACCACCTAGAAAGAACTGCCATGGTGGCCTTACCCAAAATGAAAGTACTTGCCTGAAGAGCAGGAATCTTGAAAGATGGTGAGTTGGGGAGGAGGAACAAAACAGCTCCAAAAGGAATGTTCTGGAGCCTGAGCCACACACTGCCTTTCCCCCCTGTGGGTATCAGTCCTGCCCTGAGGCAAGCTCCCACCCCTATACCCCTGCCCCCAAAGCTACCCCCCCATCCCTCCCCTCCCCCATGTGTAGGGAAATAACTGGACCTGATCCTTATGAACATATGTTTAGGAAATATTTTCTCTGTAACAATCTCACTTGGCGTGTTTGGCTGGTCCAGGCACTTGGGAAGCAATATCCCTTTCCTGAGGGCTGCAGACATTTTCCTTCCTAACTTTATCTCCAGCCTGCTTCCTTCTAGATGAATCTAGTGAACATATTCAGGCTCACACAGAGGAGGAAGCTTTCTGAGGAAAGGGCAGGCAGCCTGCAAACTCCAGCTGGTGAACTGTTTGCGGTAACTCTATTTTTAATATACATTGCTGACCTTAATGATGGTCTATTGAGATGAGGGCAAGAAATGTCTGATCAAGTGGAGATTAATTTTTGACTCTGTCGCCCAGAATGCATGAAAATGCACTCCTTTTTCTATTTAGACTCCCAGGATGCTTTGATTGATTGACTAGTTTACAAATGAAGGTGATAAAATTAGGTTGAAGACCACATACATTTCTTAAAATGAGGCTGGCTGGTCGTGGAGACAATGAGGTTTGGACAGATTGTATTGCTGGTTTAGGCAATCTTCTGAGCATGTCAAGATTTATAGACCTGTACTGTAATGTTACAATTGCAGCTCACTGATATAGGTTTCTTTTCAAATTCTTTCCCATTTTATTTGAAAAAGGCCATTAGAGAGTTATAGACTATTGAAAAAGCTTTTTCTTTGCTAACCCTTAATAAACTCTTCCAAACAAGGACTACTGCATTTTTATATTAAATTTAGATCAAAATCTATAAAACATGCTATCCCAGGTTGGATAATTTGATTATTATTATCTAAATGGAGTTATGGTTCATATTGGTTTGCAGTAATGTACATAGTAAATAAAATGTAAGTCGAGATTTGTATAAGATCACAGCATACTGGGTTTTCTTTTTGTTGTTGTTGTTTTTTCTGTGAGCCCTTCTTTGGGGAATTTCAGCCAATTTTCCTTGAGATGAGAAATTAAAAGGAAAAAAAAAGAGGTCTCAGTGGTGAAATTAATGCTGCGTAGTGCTAAAACCAAATTGCTATTAATATTTACTTGTTCTCATTATCATTGGAGAAAGCTACAAATGTCTTAGGAGTTACCCAACTAATAAGATTTACCAAAGGGAGCAAAAAAGCATGAGAAAATACTCAGCAGAATTAGAAACAATTATTCCATTGTAAGTTATGATGTGAGAAATAATAGATGAGATTCTGAAGTTATTTATGAATTAGTCAATTCTGTTTCATACATTTTTGCCATCAAAATAACTTATGAAATCATTTTCCAGGCCCATAGCATTTTATGAGTGTTCTGTACTCGGTTAAAGATTTTCTTCTAGGGCTGTCTGAAGCTACTCTGAATTCTTTGGCGATGCTGAGGTTTTGACCTAACTTTTCCAACTCTGAGATCAAACCACTGGCACTGCCAGAACCTTCCCCAGAGTCACCGGGCTGGAGCCGCACAGTATACAAAGCGGTTCTCGGGATTTTATGAGTTTAGCAGGAGGGACTCAAAGAGGATTGAGAGTGTCAAATACAATGATGTGGAGGAAGGGCTTAGCTAGGGCCTGGCACTCAGTAAATGCTCTGGAGGTCATGACAATTACTGCCATTGCTAATATTATTCTTGCTGTGCCTCTTCTTTCTAGTGGCCAGAATTAGCCCAGTGTGAGTCCAAAAACCTAGCCTAGACTGTTGCTCACATACCGTATGACCTTGAGTGAATCCCTTACTATCTCTGTTTCTCTGTCCTTAGGTTGCTCAGCTACTTCCAGGGGCCTTTTTCTCAGGGGTAAAAGGAAGCAACAGACATGAAAGCTCCTTGAGAAGTACAAAGTGCTGTGGGAACATCAGCAGTAATCATTTTTCGTCATTACCGGGTACCTGCCTGCTGTACCTTCTCCTAACCGCCGAGGGCAGCTTGCAAGGCGGTTGCCAGCGTGAGGGAAAGTTTTCAGGGGGCTTAGGGTCAAGTGGTTTCAAGAACCGAGCAGAGCACCAGGCTGCTGCCACTGATTTAGTTTAGAAGTGGATGAACTTTGAAATGCAGAACATCATTTCTGCAGAAGGTCATCATATTTCTTGATGATTTACACGGAGAAGTCTGGGACTGTGCCGGTTCGTTTTAGATCCTCCAGTGCCAAGAGAAAATGTGCTGATGGAAGGGATAGTGCCTGGGTGGCTGGTAAAGACTGCAAGTGCCAGAAGAAATGGCAGAAATGGGCTGAGTCACTTTCAGTGAAGGTGCTCATGGCATCTTCAGGCTTTCTCAGTCTTTTTTGGGAAGACTTTGCAGTCAGGAATTTTGTGTCTCCACTGACTTTTACCTCCCTGCAGTAAACACCCTGCAGAAATATTGGTTCAGGCTGCAGCTCGGAGATAGGATGTAGCTTCTCCAGAGGTGGCTGCCTTAAGGGAAGATGTCCTATCCACCATCCCTAGCCCTGAAGGCCCCACGCATAGCCCGGCTGGTTTCAAGGAACTGTCTGTAGTCTAACCTCAGGACAAAAGATTAAAAAGCTGCCTCTGGGTTGCTACTTCTCAGATATATCCACGTATTAATATTTTAAGTATTCAAAGGCAGTGTCAATTTCCTCAATGACATCCTGTTATTTAATTAAATATTTCATCCATGTGCAAGAAAATACTTTTTTTTCTTTCTAATACATGGGTCTTAATGAAGCTATTTTTATTTTGAATGAAAAAATGAAGGCTGTGTACATTTTAATTTTTCATGGTCTCACTCTTAAGGAAAGAAGGTTGCCGTCACTGCAGTGTAAACAAAATAGAATCCCACCTGGCAGAGTCTAAGTGACTAAGGAAAATCATACCGAATGGGAGGGGACTAAGTCCAAGGCTTCCAGTGACAGCAAATCCCATGGACTGGGGGCTCTGGAAATGTGAGTGGCATAGAGGCAGGGGCTCTTCTGCTCCCCTGGGGGGGTCCTCCTACCAATTGTCCCTGCAGGTGGGGCACATCTAATGTGGTGTCTGCAATGTTCCCCGTGTTGGAGGAAAGTACCTGTTTCCTTCCTACTCTGTCACCCTTGCAACCCTCCTGCGGGGTACTGTGACGCCATCAGTTGCAGTGATAAGAGACAGTACTTTCCACTGTGGCATGATGTCATTAGCCTATTGGTAATCTTTCTAAATGTTTGCCAGAAAGATATGAAATCATAGCAACAGAGGTATTTAAAGGTTTGGATAAGTTTGAAACATAGTGATTTTTCAATCTTAGAAGCTAACCAATCCAGGGGCCTGTTAGTCTACAAGTGTCTGCCATCTTTCTCAGGGTGTCAGAGAAAATCGAGTGACGGATCACTTTTCGGTGTCACTGCTCGAGACCGGTGACAATCAGTGAAATGATTGTGTCTGCCTCTACACATATCTGTAATTGATTGCCTAAACCCTACGACTCTCTTTCCCAGTTGATATGATGGAACATTGGAGTGAAATCACTCTCGATGAGGAGGAGCCAGGTCCATTTGTTATTTACTTCCCTGCCTGCTTCTTTCTCCCCATCCGGTGCCAATTGTCCCACAAGAGCACATTATGGTAATCAGCCAGAATGTATGTATAGGAATCAATCAAGGTGAGAGCCGTCGCAAGAGTTATGACATTACAAAGTCTGTTTGTAACTTTTGATTTATGGAAGATTTTCCATTTTATAAATTGGGAGTGAGGCATGTTGGGATGGCTTAACTCTTGAATTCCCCAAAAGGAAAATGCATCCAGCATTAAAGCTAATAGACAATACGGGATTTTAACTATCTAGTGCCTGCAAATAATTAGAGTTCTTGTATGTTTGGCTTGCGACTTTAGCAATATTCTCCCACTCTCTGAACACATTCCCTGTCCTTCTTACAAAATAAAATTGGCTCATTTTCTGGAGAGTAAAGACGTGACAAATTACCATTCAGGACTAATACCCACACAGAATGCTTTCTTCTGTCATGAGCCTGAGAAGCAACCATGCCACAGTAGTGTCTCTGGGGAGCTTCCCTGTTCAGATTGTCATTCTCAGAGAGGGTGACTCAGGGAAAGGACTTCACTGATGCCAGTTCTCAGGTCCACAAGATACTTGGCATGACAGTCTCCCCCTCTAGCTCTTTACAGAATTGCTGAAGACCAGGGCAAAGCCAGATTCAAGCCATTTTTCCAACACGGACAAAGCAGTATTAGTGTTCTGTCATTAGTAGCTATGGTTTTTTAGACTCAGCAGCTATCACAATCATAGCTTTAAAGGAGGCAGGAAATAGGGTACTATTGGCAGCTGATCACATTAAAATTTAGACCTTTTGTAATCATCTAGTGCATCAGTCCTTGCCACCATTTCACAAAGTGATATTAACAGTCCCATTCTGAGGATGAGGAAACAGAACCAAAAATATGAAATTCCCTGTCCAAGAACATGCTGCTGGTTATCGACAGCACAGGACTTGTGGCCAGACGTCCCGACTCCTGGTCCAGGACTCTTTCGTTTAACAGAATTTAATTTGTACTAGGGGCCCGCCCCATCACGTGCCGAGAATAGTGCTAGATGTGCTTCCTTCTTGCCCCAGTTTCTGAAAGCCAGCCATCCCCGACTCATCAAAGGCCACCCGGCTGTGGGTTGTGGCATCTGTCATTCTGATTCAGCAGCTCACTGTCCCCGGTCACAGAACCAGTCTCTACATTGCCATGGCGCTGTGGTAAGTGCCCAGCGTACCCATTACTGAAGGTAAAACATGGTTTCCTCTGGTGGAGAATGAGCTCAGGGAAGAAAAATATGTGTCCTGGTCCAAGGTCACTGGATCTGCTTTTTTCTTGGCAATCTGACCGTATTATCTTGTGTGGAACTAAAGTTCTGTTTCTTTTTTTATTAGCATGGTGGACCTATTCTGCTTAAGCTCCTTTTCTTTTTCCTAATGTGAATCTTAAAGCTAATAAGAATGCAGATCCCAGCAGACCTACTCTCTCTCTCATAATCCATTAGGAACGTGAGATTGCCGTCTCTGGAAAACTTAAAAAACCATTTAAAAACAAAAAGATGAATAAATGAAAATGTTATGAACCTGGAAATGTTAATTAAGCCATTCTCAAAGAACAGACTTTCCAGCCCAGATTAAAACATCCCATCACTTTTAAATAGTTAACATCTTTCTCCTTGAAATAAGTCCAAATTAAGGACAAAATCATTATAAAAAGAAATAGTAAAGGGACCAGAAAATGGTGCTAAGAATCTGGCTATCAACTGATATACTCAAGTTAGAGCAAACCACGAAGGCCAAAGCCATAAAGTGAAGTCTATTTCCAGACATACTGTAGTTATATCCAAGCAATAGTCTGGGTACCTTGACATAGATTCATAGAATGTAGAAGCTCACAGATCATCCTGTTGAATCCTTTCACTTTTTTAGATTAGGGAATGGAGACTCAGACAGGGTAAGTCATTTTCTTGAAGTCATTTAATAGAGCTGAGGCTAGAACCTAAAACTCTAGACTCCCAATCCAGTGCTCTTTCTGCTGCATACACAGCCGAGCAAAATGATTTCAAGATAATAGAAATACTAACAACAACAATAATAACTTTTTAAAAGGTACTGACTCTATACCTTATTATCTAGAGATGTATCTCCCAGACTGTTTTCTTTTTTAGGAAAGAAATAGAACAGAGCCTTGCTTGTCAGGATATTATTCAGCTAACAATCTTAGTCTGCAGGCACACACTGCAATACAGAGGAAGAGACTTGAGTCCCCAAAGTAGCTGTAACAAAGCCTGTGCACTAAATGTCATTCACTCAGACACATGGAAGGTGTCTTAGGCTCTTCTAGGAATTATTTATTCCATTTGACATATAATTCCAAGCAGGTTTGAAGCAGAAAGTTAGCGGGTAGCAGCCCGACAGCACGACGAGGCAGCTGTCATTTCTTCCTGATGGCCGTTAGAATTGACAGCTGGTAGCCTAACAGTAGGGGAACAGATGGGAAAACTGTAAAAGTAGAACTAAGAACTAAAAGCACAGTAATATGGGACCATTTTGTTTAGGGGCAAAAAGGTCTACAAAAGTATCTTTTGAGGGCACCACCGTACTCTTGTACAACAATAATAACTAACAACAAGAACTTTGTTTTGTTGAGCGTGTGAGAGATGGTGCTAGGTATTTTCATAAATTATTTCTAAACTTTGGAACTCTTCAAAGGAGGTGATATAATCCCTGTTTTATAGATCAGGAAACTAAAGTTCAAAGAAAGTCAAGAATCATGCCCAGGGTCACAAGATCCATAAAAGACACAGTGACTTTTGAGCATGGGTGTTTAGACTCCAAAATCTGTATTCTTTCCTTTATGCTCTGTGATTCAGATTTGTCATCAAGACCTGGAGCAAGAAAGAAAATGATACAACAGGCATGATGTTCTCAATAAAATAGAACAAGGAGAAAGAAATACATTTTAGAATATGCCAGCTACACACATGTTTACTGCACAGAGTATATAAGGCATGAGACACAAAAAGTCCCTCAATTAGTTGGCATCCTTTATAAATTAGGTATTATTGAACACGCACAATTTTTGTAGAAAATTTAAGCCCCCCTTTTGAGTTCTAACAATTAAAAATGCTAATTGTTTTATTAAAAATCATTCTAAAATGTACTGTATACTTTTTGGTTTTAGCACAGCATGGAAATCTCTCATGACCCAACCCTCCAGGAGCTCACAGACTGCTTTGGGATACAGGCCTGTAAACAATTCAGTTGTCAGAAGGTGTAAACTAAGCCAGGTGGGAAATGAGGGGAGGGATTAACCTTGCCTGGCAGATAAAATAAGTAAAAATAAATCCCAATTTCAATATAGTCCTTGGTAACAAAACATTAAAAATATTCAGCTTTTGTTTTCTGTTGATGAAAAACAGGCACCTGTCAAACATCACCACAAAATAGTCATCACTGTAAGTGGGCAACCACAGTGGCTCAATGTGGACTTGTGTGGTCATTTAATGGTTCAGCCTTTGGTTTCCTAGAGGTAGATGGAACGTGAGCTGTCTTCCTATAAAGAAAATAACAAGCGAATTTTCTGGGCTTAATATGGACTTGGGTGTGGCTTGATATTTTTCTGTCATATATGTACATCTTGTTGAATCTTTATAACAACCTTGTGAGTAAAATCACCATTCTGTTTCCTTTGATGTGGAAGAATGAGGACCAGAGAGGCTAAGTGACTTCCCAAGGGAACACAGCTGGCCGGTTTCCAAATCACAACTAGAATTCAGGTCTCTTGACTACTGGTTCAGTCTGTTTCTATGATAGCATGCTATCTCCTGTGTAACTTGTCCTGGTTTACATTTCTGCTTATTCTTCTTTTCTGCACCTGCCAGAAGTTGGGTGAAATTTCTGTACACCGTGCTGCATCTAAGGGTTAGGGTTACATGCCGTTGTTCAGTTCCATTTCACCCACCCACATTTCCTGAAGACCTTCTCATTCATCCATTCAGTTAACATCCTTGACATCTACTACATGCCAGGGACAGATAGTCTAGAGACACTGTGACGAGTACCCATCCTCAAAAAAACAAAAATACGCCGAGTGCGGTGGCTCACGCCTGTAATCCTAGCACTCTGGGAGGCTGAGGTGGGTGGATCGCTCGAGGTCAGGAGTTCAAGACCAGCCTGAGCAAGAGCGAGACCCCGTCTCTACTAAAAAATAGAAAGAAGTTATCTGGCCAACTAAAATATATATATATATATAGAAAACATTAGCCGGGCATGGTGGCACATGCCTGTAGTCCCAGCTACCCGGGAGGCTGAGGCAGTAGGATCGCTGAAGCCCAGGAGTTTGAGGTTGCTGCGAGCTAGGCTGACGCCATGGCACTCACTCTAGCCTGGGCAACAAAGCGAGACTCTGTCTCAAAAAAAACAAAAACAAAACAAAACTAAAAAAACCACCTTATATTCCGGGAGGAAAAACAGACACATACACAACTAAATATGTACAAAAGGCAGGCTGTGGTAAATGTAAGACTGTAACAGAGACACAGGCAAAATACTAAGGAAGCACAAAGGCGAGATTGATTCTGACCGGCAAGGCAAAGAGATGATGTGGGAGACTCTCGAAACATTTCCTAGAGGACACACATTTCAGTTAGACCTTCACAATTGAGTGCTGTATTTTGAATTGTTCAGTATTAGTCAGCTATTGCTATGATGATGCATTATAACAAACAACCCTGAAATACCAGTGGCTTACAATAGCAAACATTTATTTCTTGCTTGTATGTCTGTGGGTCCCTGGGGAGGCTCTGTAGGTGAGGGTCAGGTTAGCTCCCCGTGTCTCTCATCCTGGGGCCCAGGCTGAAGGAGCAACAGCCACCTGTTGAAAACACAGTCTTCTAATGGTGTAGGGCAGGGGCACAAGAGAGAACACCCATTTCTTAATGGGAAAAGCATGCAATGCCTCTTAAAGCCTCTGTTTGGAACTAGCACACTGTCACTTCTACATGCATTCCGTTATACAAAGCAAGCCACATGGCCAAGCTCAAAGTCAATGGGTAGGGAACATACTTTAGCCACAGGAAAGCCAGAGCAAGGGCAGTGATGAAGGAAAAATTGTGAACAAATAATGCAGCTTATCACATGTTCTTACTGTTTCCTGGGCTGCGTCTACTTCACATGAATATATGATCCCTGAGTTCCTCTCCATTCCTGGCATAACGCTGGCTGTGTTGAAAGAGGGGTGCAGAAAGTAGGGTGTGGCGACAGCAGTTTCTTATACCACAGTTACTTTCACCTGCATGAACACTGCCCTGGCAAGGAGAAGCTTCATTAGTCTCTTTCCTGCAGGCGCTCCAGCAGTTAGCACAATGCCTGGCACAGAGAGGGTAGTCAGACTATGTTGTTAAATGAATGAATCAATGAAAGAATACAATGGCCATGTCGACCGCTTTGATCACCCTGACTCTAGACTGTGGTTCTGCTTTATTGATAGTTGACACATGTCAGGCGTCAGTCAATACATACTCATATATTCATGGAACATAATACTATGCGGTCATTGAAAGTGATTGTGTAGAAGAATTATGTAATGACTCTATTTTGGTAAAATATATCTCATATACTAAATATGTGAGTGACTTTAATTCCCTTTTTTTGACAATTTTTATTTTCTAAAGTTTCTATAACAAGTGCACATTAATTTTACAATAAAATGTAGTTATTTTAAAGATAAATGGACGGCATCATATATGAACATCTTCTAATTTTAGATGCAGTCTGGAAAAGCACATTCCTCCCGATGGGACATTTGTGCTTTTGCTCTCTATGCCCAGATATTCTAAAAGTGGATCAAAAGCAAGTAGTCAGTAAATCGAGCTTAAACCCGAGTCTGTGTCCACATAAGAGGAATATAAAAATTATCCCCAAAGTGAAAGTCACTTAGGTTTTTTTTAAAACAAAACAAAACAAAACAAAACAAAACAAACAAACAAACAAAAACACTGGACAATCATCTGTTTGCTCTCTTACTGATACAATTTGGGAGTCAGGAGACCTGGACTGGGCTCTCCCCCAATCTACTGTTCTCCATCGGACAAATCACCCCACTGTTTCAAAACCACATTTTCTCAAAGGGAAAGTGAAGTTGATCCCTGCCATACATTAGTTTAGGTAGGTGCCAAAAGACCCTGGTGTGATAATGAAGTAACAGTAGAAAATGAAGTAACCAAATAGAAAAAACAATAGATTTTACTCTTAAACAGATAGGATTGTCTTCTCTGACTAAAAAATAGTATGCTGATGTTGAGGATTAGTATTAACCATTCATCATTGATTAAATGGTGTATTGGTTGGGATAATGCTAGCTATTGCAACATATAAATCCAAAATATATAATGACTCAAATAGAATATAAATTTCTTTCTCATTCCTGTAATAGCTCCTAGTATTCCTGGTCAGCAGGCAGCAGTCTTCCATGTACTAATTCAGGGACTCTCTTCGATTTTGTGGCTTCACTATCCTCTAGGGCTGTGGTCCCCAACCCCCAGGCTGTGGCCCAGTGCTGTTCCTTGGCTTGTTAGGAAATGGGCTATGCATCACGCCTGAGCTCTGCAACCCCCACCCCAACACCCACCACCCCACCCCCAGTCCGTGGAAAAAATTGTCTTCCATGAAACTGGTCCCTGGTGCCAAAAAGGTCGGGGCCCGAAGCCTAGGGCTTTGTCATTATTTGAATCCTGTTGGTAGAAAGGAAAAGAGAGAGTAGGAAGAGGGGCATGCCCATTTCTTTAAAACTTTGGCGCAGAAATAGCATGTGGCTTCTCACATTCCACTGGCTACAACTCAGTCAGATGGCTGTGCCTAATTGCAGGTGAGGTTGGGAATCATAGTATACTTCTATGTCTGGGAGAAGAGGAGAGAGATTTCAGGAAAACAGCTTGCACTCTCCACCACAAATGCCTACGATAGGCCAGGCTTAGTGCTAGGCAATACAGATATTGAGATGAATGAGACTTCCTCTGCCCTAAGGAAACTCTCAATCTAGTGGGTAAGACTACTCTGTATTTACAGATGATTATAGTTTGGTGTAGAGTGTGCTATGACAAAGCAGTGAAGGCAAGCCAGCGAGAACATTGTGCACGCACAGGGGGAGCAACTAACCCTGCCTGTAGCAGATGAGGGTGGTGGGTCGTGGAAGGCCTCCATTATGTCAGTTTCACAAATGTTTATTGAGCAACTACTGAGAGTCAGGCACCTATTACATGCAGGTTGCTGGAGATACAGGTAAGATGACATAATCCTAGCCCTTGAAGCAACGGACATACAAACAGATGAGTTCAAATGGATAACTTCCCATAGGGCTGGGGAATGAGAGAATATACTGTGCATGCTTGGTGGGTTAGATGCTCTGTATTTGAAGTCAGTATACCTGGGCTTGCATTCCAGCTTTAACACTATCAAAATCACTGCATGATTTTGGGCAACTTTTCCCACCTTTCTGAACCTTTGTTCCTTGCTTTAAACATAGGAATAACAACTCCTAATATGGCAGGTTATGGTCTCAGGAGCCCAATTCCGTGGGTCTAAAACCTAGATCTTCTACAACTAACTTTGTGATGTTGGGAAATTCATTGAACTGTCCTGGACTTTAGTTTCCTCATTTTTAAAATGGGGTTGATAAAAATACCAAATGTATACGGTTGGTAGGAATATATGAATTCAGAGAACAAAAGTTCTCGCAGCTGTTCCTGGTACCTAAAAATTGCTCAATAAGTGTAAGGTCTTGTCACTATCCACCTTGCTATGGGCATTAAATGAGATAATGCCAGTGCCTGGCAAACATTAAGTATTCAACTAATGATTACTATTAAAAGTGACAAGCTGGAAGTAGGATGACCACAGTGACCTAAGAAGAAGCTGCTGAGAAACTAGATGATGGAATAAAACAAAAATTCCTGACCCGCATATTTATTCTTCACCCATCCCAAGACAGATGAAGCAACAAAGGCATGTGGCTCTTGGAAGAACAATGCTTCTGTTTTCAGGTTGAAGGCTATTCATTTCTTTATTTGCTTTCTCTGCCTCTTCCATTGGTGAGGACTTTGAGAATATGCCATAAAATTTAGGTGAAGGCATAAATGATTTGTTCCAAGAATGCAGAAGGAAGGTCTCCCTAAACACAGCATTCAAGGGTAAGAGTTTCTAGAACCTTCCAAAATTCTGTCTCCTTTTATAGCATCCCACAAGTCCAAAGTAATGAAATAAAAGCATGGAAATAGGTAAACACAATTACAGCACCCGGATAGCTCCTTGGCAGGCAGGGGGTGTTTGAGAGCATTGGCTGGGGTCTCATTTTCCATTATCGAGCCCAGCTCTGCTGTGATCACTATAGTATTATGACCTATGGGGCAAAGACAGTACCATATGTGATATTTCATTTTTGGGTAGCTGGGGGTAGTAATGAACCAGTTGCAGTCAAGTGAATTAATCTCTCTAGCTATTCAAAAATGAAACTTCATGTACAGTAATTTGTTGTTCATTGCTAACTCCCCACCACTGTAGGCTTTTCAAATTACTCTTCCTACAGAAAAATGGAGAGAAAGAAGAAGAAACTCAATGAAAATATATTTTAACCTTTGCTAAATGTTGGTATCTTTTCTGGTTATCAGTAATAATGGCAAATGCATTCCACAGATCCACAGCTGAGAGTTCACATTGTAGTTCTATTAGTCTCATACTGGCTGATTATAAATCTTAAAAAATGTGATAAATATTCAAAGAGTTAGTACAGCATAGATTCCAGAGCCAATTTCATAGAGTTTAAAGTATCAATTGGTATTTATCCAAATGCCAAGGAGTATCCTAATCAATCTCACTCAATAGAATTACTCAAATAATTATTGTGCATTTAATAAATAGAAGTTAATGATTAAAAACACATTATTGAGAATTAAAGACTCTAGCATAGGTAGGTATAGACATATAATACAGCTGTTAATCCTCCATAAATTTGTTTTTAATAACACTGATGTTTTGGTTGCATATAATAACTATTTCATTAAATCTAAATTAAATGCATGGTTAAGCATATTTAAAACATGTAAATGTAATGTGTTGCTAGCATATTTCATTTTATGTTTCCACACAGTTCTGATAATTTTCCAAATTCAAATTGACTAGGTATAGGGAAGTCCCTGGTCATTTGTGTGATATCTTCTTTCTAATATCATTAAGGGCTCCAGAAATTTAATACCTCTGAGTTCTAAACACATCACTAGTCAATCAGTGTGCGGGAAAGACAATGTGTTTATCTTCTGGAAAGAAATGCTTAAGGACCCAGCTGAAAGGGGAAAAATGCTTTTAAATAATAGCAAAAATATGCGTTTTGCTTTTTTCAAAAAATAAAGCAAAGAATCTAATAGTAAAAAAGCTATCTTGGAATAACAATCAAGAGTGTGTTGTTGTGCATGATTTTTCATTTATGGATAGCAGGAGACATTAATATACTTACCTATGGCTTGCGCATTACTATTCTCAGCTATGCAGAAATGGAATGTGATTTACAGCAACACATTCTTTGTTGCTGTTCCAACATACCTATTGTCTTCCCTGCATTCTGACTGGCTGGCTGGCTGAGAAAGGGGATGGTGCTGGACCACACTCAATCATTATAGGTGTCTACAAATAGAGTAGGTGTATGTGAACTGGGATTTTTCAGCTTTGTATACCCAGCAAGCCAATCAGAGCACAGAAAGAACAATAGCTGAAGGTTTTACTGCTCTTTAAGTTTCTCCGCTGATTCCCATTGCGACTGATTATATCACAGAAGTTATATAAAAATCACATTAAATGCCAACTAAATCAAGACTTTTCATGCCTTTTTTCAAAGCAATGAAATTCAGGACAAACACTATACTATGCATGAAGATCACCACCTAGAGAGCTAAACTCTTCATTCCAGACGTCGTATTTGAAAATGGAACTAGAGAAAAGTGTAGTTTATTCATTTTGTTATTTTCTGTGGTGCTTGCACTGCTGTTTTGAAAGCCCACCATAGGAGAGCTCAATTAAGAGCCTTCGTAATTTTCTCCAGTTAACTTTGATTAAACAGGCTGTCTTGGAAGGGAATTCAGTGAATTTAGGCTATAAATTACCTACAGTGAGTTTTCAACTTTGGAGTTCTGAAATATTAGTTCCCGGACAGGCCATTTCTTTCAGACGGGTTGTGCTTTACCAGCTGATTTGGAATGATTGTACTTTGTTTTATCAGAGCAAAGAACACAAGGCAAAAACTTCCTTCTGCTGGTTGGAACAACAGGTCTCTTACAGCATATGTGGGAAAAAAGACATTCCTCTCTCTACCGCTAGTTGGATTAACACAAGTATAAGGTTAGAGGTTCCCTTTAACCATGTTCTTTTAACTCGTTTATTGTTAGCTAGCCTTTCAGGTCATATTAGTTGCCAAAGATTAGAAAAAGGTGATGAAATGAACAGGTTCCCCCTGATGTGCTGCTTCTCAGACAAGGACTTCAAAATTCTTTATGAATAAGCAAATTCTTGCCCACTGAGCAAATGGGAAAACCAAGGCTGCTTCAGCTCAGGACCAATTAGGATTTGAACCCATTGGAGAAGATAGTTGGTGATTAGCTGCTTACACTACTCCTTTCATGGTATTTTTAAGGGTAGGGCTGAAAATCCGATAAAATCTGCTAGTATCTACACAGTAAATTCTGTAGAGTGTGGTGATGATCAGTTTTAGCTTCCTACTCTATGACCTCAGGTCATATATTCCTCCAAACCTGTTTTGCTTCTCTGTAAAATGGGCTTAATAACAGCACTCACCTCATCGGGGTTTTCTTTAGATTCAATGCGATAGTGCATGAAGACACTCACACAGGGCTTGGCAAATGTAATAAATACAGTACTCAATAAATGTTAGGTCTTAATGCTATTAACATTTTACTCAGATGTATCTCCATTGTTTAAAAGCATGCCTGTTTAATAAAAACAGCTTACAATTGCAAGTGCTCTTTTTGACTTTTTAAACCTTTAACATCAATTAATTAATTCTATCCAAACATCAATTTTGTGAGTTGGGTGTAGAATTATTTTATCCTCTCTTGATTACCAAGAAGGGTAAGATAAAGCGGAATTAAGTGGCTTGCCTAAGGCAGTGCTAATGCAAGTGTTAGAACCTATATTCCTCGCTCACTCGCTTCCATTACATTGAATGGGCTTTCACACTTTTCTCCCCAGCCAGTGGGGAATGGACAGTTCATGGTTTGCATCAGAATGCAAGAGGTGTTTTCTGCCTTGCAGAATAATATTGTAGAGAGGGCAGAAGTGTGTTGGCTAGAAGTGGCAGCATTTATAAAGGCATGGCCAACTTTTCCTTAAAGAAAAAAAAAAATAGTGTCAGCAGCATTCACACTTCTGAATATATTAGGTTTGTAAATCCAGGGTGCAAATTGTTTGTAGAATCTCAATTAAAGCCCTTATAATATTGTCATTCGTAATCAGTTCCCTATGAAAACAGGGCTTCCAGAGGGCACTAAAATCATTTGAACTTGCGATCTGTTATAGATTTGAATATTCAGATAAGGTCAGCGGTCAGAGCAGAGGCGACAGTTTTGGTCAATAAACAGGTTTAGTGAGACAAAATCTTTTTGTCTACGTGGGAATGGCTTGGAGAAATTGGTTCTCAAGGGGGAATCAAAAGATTAAATTCAGCTGCGTTGCCAATTTATTTGCAGGCCAAACAAGTGTGCGATGGAAATCTTTGAAGGGGTTGGTGTCTGCCCCCGTGAGAAGCCCCTGTTGACAGCGCCAGAGGGGGCTCCCAGGCAGCTGTCCTGCCCACAGCTGAGGCTGAGCTTAACGGGGAGAGATTCCTGGGGAGAGAGAAAGAGCTTCCCAGTGCTTGGGAGGCTATCCTGGATTAAGCCAGCCCACGGGAGGGCGAAGCATCTGGGCTGTGTTGTTTTACATTGTTCCAGACACAGCTACTCTCTCCCTACCCTTAAAATTGCTTTCTCTGAATTGTGCCTGGACATGAAGCCTTAGCCGGCAAGCTGTTACACACTCCTCTCTAGCAAGACCTGCAGGAGAAATTTCTCTCTGATCTCAGCACTAGGAAGTTTTGCGCTTCTCCTGAGTGCTTGTTCAGCTTTTAGACTATGTGGATCATATAATTCCCCCGTTTCTTGACGGTGCTCCCAGGGGCCTTGGGGGTCTTCCAGGCTGCTTGGGGAGCTGCAGTGGGGCTGGGAGTGACAGCAAAGAGGGACAACACAGTGGCCCCGGAGACTTGGATTTCACCTTTTGCCCAGAGCACCTCTGCTTTTATGTTTTCTGCCTAAGATTTTATTGGAAGTAAGGATTCAGGGGCCAAGAAAAAGATTTAGAAACCACTGACTTAGCAACTATTTGCTTCTTGCAGCACTCAGCATAAACTCTAATCCAGAGTCTAATGACCTCCCCTCCCGCTCTCTTTCAACTCCTCCCAGGCCACCTCCCTTCACTGGTTAGGCTTCCTCCACAGCCTTGTACTTTCCGTCCCTGGAGCAAACCAGGTCTTTCCAACTTGATGGCTGCTGGATGGAATTCTCATCTTCTCAGCCTTATGTCTGACCCCTCTGTTCACTATAGAATCAGCTGGGTTTACATTCAGCTGGATACAACAGTGAAACTCAACAGTGGCTTAAACAAAGGAGACACTTATCTCTCTTTTACGTATGGCGTCTAGGGTCCCTACGGTGTCTCCAGGATGTCATCTGGATTTGTGTCTTTCTTCTCTGCCATCCTCACACATGTCTTTGCCTTTGAGGTCACTTCTTGGTCCAAATGACCACTGGAGCTGCAGCCATCATGGGCCATCAGTAGGAGGAAGCTGGGAGCACAAAAGGATGTTTCCCTCCCAGCCCAAGCTGCTGTCTTTAAGCAGTTTCCAGAAGCCCACAGGGTGTTGTGACTTACATTTTATTGGCCAGAACTTAGTCATATGGTCATCTCCCGCTGCAAGTGAAGCTAGAAAATGTAATGTTTTATTGGGGCAGTAATGTGCCTCGTTAAAGACTGAAGTTCTATTATTAAGAAAGAAGGGCGAAATGGAAATTAGGAGGCAACTCAGGGAGGTCTCAGGTTCAATTTCACTTTCCCCCATCTAAAATGTGATCTTGATCTTCCCTAATATTTGCTCTCTTAGAATGCTATTCTTTTCTTTTATGGAATTTTCATAATTTATAACTATATGTCTAACTTAAAATTTGTCTTCGAAGCTGGATGGTAAGTTCTCCAAAGGGAAAAACTGAGTCTTTTTTAGCCCATGCCATATAATCAATGTGCAACACAATGCCTGTCACGTAACATGTGAAATAAATATTTGTCATATAAATGAACACATTAATGAATTTTATTTCTCTGATTGTATTTGTTGCTAGAGAGTTCAGAGCCAAATTTGTGGTTTAACATCCATAAATGTTCAGGACTTGCTGAAGGGCATTTAGGATACTAAGTTTATTCTAGGCTCTTATTTATTTTTTCACCTCTACTTCTTCTTTACTTTCCTAATTTATTTAATAGATTTGCTTACACTGTAGGGCAATGGTCCCCAACCTTTTAGGCACCAGGGACCATTTTCATGGAAAACAATTTTTCTATGGACTGGGGAAGGGGGAGTGGTTTTGGGATGATGCAAGCACATTACTTTTATTGTGCACTTTATTTCTATTATTATTACATTGTAATGTATAATGAAATAATTATACAACTCACTACAGGTTAGGGATCCCTGTTGTAGGGGATCAGATATATTAGAGGCTCATTTTAGTCCATTTGGAAATTAAGGGAAGGGCATAGGTAAATAAAGACAGTAAAAGAGATAAAATCAAGTATTCAACAGGAATGTTTTAAACAAAATTTTTGTGTGTGGGGGAAAAAAGTCCAACAACAATAAAAAAGAATAGACATCTCTTTCAGCATATTGTTTGATGGTCCCAGTTCCAGGATGCATTAATGTTAGTAAAGAATAATTAACTAACCATAAAACAGAATGCTGTTCAAAAGTCACTAGTAAGCAGCAGGAGTTCGGTTAAGATCACACTTAGGAAGCTAAGGATGATTAACCTTTGCCTAGGTTATAAAATGGCCCATTTGAGAACTGTTGCCACTGGATATATTACCTGGATATCAATTGGATTATTGAGTGAGAGGTTTTACATGATGTTTAGTATGATGATATATATCTGGTTACAAACTGTTTATGACAAGTGGAAAAGCCAATAAAAGATTAATGCAGATTTAAATAGATTTTTCTCCTTTACTTGAGTTGCAGTTAATTTATGCATATATAACTCAATACCTGTATATTTAAAAGAGATGCTAGTTTATTATTTGTAATGAAGAAAGATGGCTGTTGAATATGTAAGTGAAATTGTAATGCTGACACTGGAGCTTCTGTTTAAAGAGGATTTTCAGCTCACTGAGATTTTTCATTGAAATTTTTATTAATTTTTGGTGCAAACTTTGCCAACTGAAACTTAGTTTAATTTAGCAGCATTACAGATCAAAAGAGAATGCACCCTCATGAACTTGCATTAAATTAACATGTATTTCCTTGTAATTACAACTTTTTTCCTTTGATTTGTCATAAAGTGCATAGCCTGGGGCAATTTTTTAAAGATCTTTTTTCTAAAAAGTTTTATTTATTATCTTTGCATTATTCCATTAAAAGTCTTTTGTGGACAGGGGCTGTGCCTCTTAGGCTTCTTTTGCACTTCCCATAGTGACTAGCAAACATTGTACATTTAGTAGGGGCTTGAGAAATTTTTTTAGTTTGATTGAATCAATCAACTAACCAATCTTCCTTTCTTCCACAAACATTAATTGAGTAACTGCTATATTCTGGGCCCCTCCCTCGCAAGGAATTAGGACACAAAGATGAATAAGACATGAATCTCATGTCTTAGGCTAAATAAAGGTTGGGGCACTGGTATATCATGATATGGATGATGCAGTAAGACCAGAGCTGAAGATTTCTCTGTCCTAGTGTGCATGTCATGGTATCACTTTGTGAAGACAAAATAAGGGAATTCAATGAGAAGACATTTACCTACCATGAACACTACCTCTCTATGGTTAACTGAAGGAAGCCACGTAGGAAAACTGCTCTGTAAACTATTAAGTGCTGTGCAAATATATCATGATCACAAATTATGTGCATGTCACTCCCCACCATCACCAAATTATGAGCAGGACATTGTCTTACTCATCTCTGTTTCCTCAGCACATTATAGGCAGCCATAACAAACAATCAATAAATATTTGCTTGGTTAAATACTGAAGATTTGGTTTTAGTATTATAATCATCATTACCAGTACATCAACTTGTATCTTGTTGTTTTATTTTTTTTGGATACTAATATGAGAAACCCATGTGTCTCCCCCATTTGTGATGCTGTGACCACACTGGGGTACCCAGTGGAGCAATCTACACCGGTTGAACCTGAGCCCCTTTGCCCTTCACTTGAACACTAGGTCAGAGGCAGGAAAAATAGGCCAAAACACAACAAACCCCAACCAAACAAACACAAATACAATAGAAACCACTTGTGGTTGAGCAGTTTTGCTCAGAGATGACAAAGACTGTTAGACCACTTGATTCTGCCTAATTCAAACTTCTGAACTATTAGAGTTTTTCATGTAACATCAAGCTCAGATGTATTTACATGAAAAACTTGGCTACAGAAGGAAAAATTTTCATTTGTTTTTAATTCTCCAAAGCCTTACATGCTCTCTATGAGGCTCCTATTTTATGTCACTTGATTAAATTATTTCTTACTCATATGAACTGTGAACAGGGACTGTGATAGATGCTTCACACACAAAAATCTTCTTTTAATCATGTACAAAAAGGTAATATTATTATCACCACCCTTTGATAGATAAAGAAACTAAGAAGGCCGGGCGTGGTGGCTCATGCCTGTAATCCTAGCACTCTGGGAGGCCAAGGCGGGCAGATTGTTTGAGCTCAGGAGTTCAAGACCAGCCTGAGCAAGAGCGAGACCCCGTCTCTACTAAAAATAGAAAGACATTATATGGACAGCTAAAAATATATATAGAAAAATTAGCCAGGCATGGTGGTGCATGCCTGTAGTCCCAGCTACTCAGGAGGCTGAGGCAGCAGGATTGCTTGAGCCCAGGAGTTTGAGGTTGCTGTGAGCTAGGCTGATGCCACAGCACTCTAGCCTAGGCAACAGAGTGAGACTCTGTCTCAAAAAAAAAAAAAAGAGAAACTAAGAAAATGAGTTTTATTTTGAAAATTTCCAAACATACCAAAGGAAGATTTTAAGGTATATTATAATGAACATCCATATACCCTTCAAATAGTTGAAACAGTTATTAATATTTTGCCTCATTTGTTCTCTTTCTGTTTATACATATGCACATACATACTTTTTTTTAAATTTCCTGAACTATTTGAATGGTTGTGAGTTGTGGAGTTGGTGATGACACTTCACCCCCTAGATATTTCAGCATGCACCTTCCAGGAGAAAGGACATTCTTTCTCATAACCTACAATACCATTATCCTACCTAAAAAAAAGAAAAAAGTCATGATAATTCCATAGTATCATCTATTATCCAGTCCATATTCAAATCTCCCAGTTGTCTCTACCTTTTATGACTGACTGCAAACATGTGTTTGTGACCATTACACTGTGTTCTCTCTTAGATTTGACCCCCTGGGCACTTCGGAGGATACAAGGTTTCTAAGCTTAGAGCCACATTGTGGCCAGTTAGGGTGATTACAGATTCCTCTATCTGATTTTACGATTTTTAGTCCAAGGGCTTTCTCCTTTTCTTTCTCCTTCCTTTGTTCCTCCTGCATTTCTTTTTTGCTTCAGTGTACTTAACTTTCGATAACATCTAAAAATATCCAGTAATGCTTATTCATAAAATAGTACTTGATGTACTTTTATGCCTGTATTTTAAAATATATTATTTTCATTATGAAAGTCATACATTCTAATTAGCGAAAATTTGGAAAACTCATAAATTAGAAAGAAATATTTAAAAAAAATCTATTACATTCCCTCCATCCATATGTAATCATTCATACATTCCATTCTAGACACTTTTTTCTATGGACAGAATGCTTAAAACCAATTAGTATGATATGCACATGTAATTTTGCACTCTCCCTTTTCCCCCAGCCTTTTGTAACAAATACATTTATAGCATAATGGTTAAGAGTGTAGGGCTTGGAGTTAGACCATAGGAATCCAAATCCTGATTCTGCCACCTATGAGCTGTGTGACCCTGAGTAACCATGTAACTCATCGCCAAAATGAGAACACACACAAGAGTGAAAGGGGACCCTACTGATAATCAACCCGAGATATGAGGCTTAAAGTGAGACTGGCCCAGAATTTATGGTCACACCACCTTGGCAAATTGCCAACCTATAAGGCTCAACTTCCTTATCTAACAAAAGATTGTTATGACACTCAAATGAAATAAAAGAGTAAATAGCCTAGTGAGTGCAAACAGATGTGAGCTATTATTATGGTCTTTATAAATATCATTTTTCATGACAGCATAATACCCCACTGGAAGATACATCCCAGTTCGTATCATATTCAGGACATCTTTTTTGCAGTGTTCTGGTACCTCTCCTTCTACCCCTTCCCCACTCCCCTAACTGAGAGATTGAGCTGTGGACCTCACTCTCCATTGGTTTTCACTGAGACTCCTGGGTATCTCCGCTTATAGTAGGCAGGGCCTTCGCTTACCCATGTCACAAAGTATGAATCCTAGGACTTCAAGGTCTATACCTTTAGAAAGTGATGGAGTAGACAGATAAGTCTGCTCTCTTTATCCCTATGCTTGTCACAATTTCTACCCATTAAGAGTTTCATAAGACAATTGCCTCAGAAAAAAAAAACAAAACCTGCCCATAACAAGGAGGACCATCACGACCATCATGAAAAACCCCTTTCAAGAGACAATCACAAAAATCACTACCCCCTACAACAGCTGCTATAAGTAAGGCAAAAGCATAATAGGGAGGGAGACAGTTTAGAGCTCAGGATTCCCCACTGTTCTACTTCTTCCCTAAAGAAATCAATTCCAGAACTCCGAAGAATAGAATCTATGTTCACCACCCAGACCTTGAGATTAACCTTTTAATCTCACCTGCCCACCCAATTGCTCCCACAGAAGTGGGGAAGTGGGGGCTCATTACCTGCTGCTGGGTCCCTCCTTCCAGTGTGAGTTGTCATTAAGACTTCTCTCCACTTTGGTTAAGGATGTATGGTTTAGAAGATACATATAATATCTATACACACATACACATAGCATTAAAAAAAATCTTTCTTTCTGCAAAATATAAGACCCCAGAGGGCAGAGACAGCATCAAAATCAGCATTTTATCTCCATTGCCCTAGAATAGGACATTCCCTAGCTATCCTCAATAAATACTTGTCAAATAATGAATGCATCGGTGACAAAAGCAAGAAAGGAAACTTTATCTGAGGATGGACACTTTTTCTAGGATATTCTAGCTGGTTCTGACCATGTTGATGATGGTCATGATGCTTTTAACCAGCGAACATTGTTTTGCAAACAAAACAGGATTCAGTGTCCTCTTTTCCCATTGGGAGAGACTGTCATTACAATGCCATTCCAAATACAAATGCCACTCCAGATCCAGGACATGATGCATAACCAATACTAACACATGCCATTTGAAGCTTTAACAAGACAGTCCTCCTTCAAATTTATAACAGCCTATGTTTAAAAACCTGACAAAACCAAAATGTGTTCTCCATAAATTATAGTGGCACCATTCCTGCTGCCAAAGTGAAGGTTGTGTCAGCATTTCCATTATTCTGTGGATTGCTGTGTTTCAGGGCTTTAGTTCTTGGCTATAAAAATGCACCTTGGGTTTAAAACTGGCAAGGAACACCTCAGCCTTGGAACAAATTTCCTTCACCAAATTTTGAGAGCAAAACCAATTTGTTTATTTCCCCCTTTGTCAATGACTTTTGTGAAGAGAAACATCCATGAATTTCATTTCCAATTTCTTTTGTTTTTTTTCAAGTTGGATAGTTTTAGATCTTTACTGAACAATGCAAAGTCTTGTTTTTGGAGTTAGAGGAAGAAAAAAATTGTAAGCCTTGTTTTTAAAGAATGGTATTGTTCTAAAACCAGCCATCACCACCCTCCCCATTCTGATTTCATTAAGAAGGGTTAACAATGGTTTTATGTTTGATGTGGGCAAATCACATGGCTACGGGCGGTGGCGAAATTTGATTATGTGATTAGGTTAATAACCTCTCAACAGCAGACCTTATTCTGTAGCTACTTGTTAGGTATAATTTCCCATTGGCTTCCTGGAGAAATCATTTTGTATAACTATTCATACACTTAATTAAATTTCTTTAGTTTCATTTAAGCATGTATTTATTTGTGGTCCCTTGGGCAAGTAACATTTTTCAATATGGTTCTTGATTGTGCTACCAGAATACCAATTTTTAGAAAGGGAGCTGCAACTATTAATTTAGTACAATACAACATTTAAATGGCTTTACAGTTTTGACCTTCATTCCCATGAACCATAGCTTCCCCTAAAATCAGAAGCTACTTATGTCACCTTTCATTGCTTCTTCTTGAATTTTATATGTAGATACATGTATATACTTCCACCTTAATCACATTGGTTTTTCTCAATAAGCGCCTGTGCTACCCAGACACCAGGCAGGGAGGGAAGGGACATAGCCCACTCCCAGTGGTCTGGGAGGACTTCCTAGGGGAGGCAATTCCTGGGTGGAATCCCAAAGCATGAATAGGAGTTATCTAGGTTTGAAAGGGGAAAATGTATTTGAAGTGAATAAGACAGGGAGATATTCTTAAATGAAAGGTCAAAAAGTGTCACAAAATAATTTATTTGGGGAACACACAATTCTGAAGGTGGGAAGGGATATGCAAATTAATGGCTTGCTGGGGAACCACTAGAATTAATACTTTTTTTGAAATCAAGACTTCTGTGGTGCTGAGATGCTTGTGGAAGCAACAGTAGCAGGTGGCCTGGCCATGCAGGATTCCTCACTCACAGCAGAGAATGTCGCTGCCACTCAAAGTCACCAGGGGCCGAAAGAGCTCCCGCTGAGACCCACATCATCTAACAACACACATGCTCAGAACAGGGAAATGTGCATTTTCTGGAGAGGGAGAGACAAACCTTTTGTTTAGCTAATTGGCATGACAGAGTGTGGGAGCCACGTGCTCCTGGAAGAAAGATGTCAGGTGTCTGGGACTCCAAAGCCCGAGCCCAGGTGATCGGAGGAAGGGCTCAGTGGTATCTATTTTTATTGTGTGTGTGTTAATATTTCTATTGGCATCTAAATAAATAATTGAAATTGTGCTGAATTTTAAAAAGATCGCTAGGTTTAAAGGGACTATATATATGTGTGTTATACAGATAGTGATTAGTATTAAAGGAATGGTCTCAAGGTGATTAAGCTGTTGAGATTAGGATGACTATAGTGTCCCCAGCACCACCTTTCACATATAATCCTGGAAAGATTTTTCATGCTGAGTTCTGGAGGGCTGAATAATAAGGGATAGTGGTTAATCGCCACCTGGGGAGAAGGCCAGGGAGTGGGAACTGAGGCAACAGATGTCAAAAGTTTAGCAGGTGCCCTGCACATGGGGAGGGAGTCAATGAGCGTTGTGTTCTATCTGACCGGGGCCAGAAGGGTTGAGGGCCCCAGGCTGTTGCTGCCACTCCCTGGGTGAGAGGTGAGAGGCCTGAGAACCGGAGCCAGCTGCTTTCACTTGCTCCCAGGCCTCACCGTCCCAGAGTGGCCAAGCCCACTTCTTGAAATAATCAGCTGCCAGGCCCCCCAGGGCAGCGGCAGGAGAGAGAGGAGAGGCCTCCTGGCCGAGAGAGAGAGAGAGAGAGAGAGAGAGAGAGAGAGAGAGAGAGAGAGAGAGAGAGAGAGAGAGAGAGAGAGAGAGAGAGAGAGAGAGAGAGAGAGAGAGAGAGAGGGGGGCTGAGCCTCCGACCTGGCCACCAGGAGGCAGGATCACATTGTCTAACCCACTGACAGGCTCACCCAGGTGTCTGGAAGACTTTAAAAAAGAATCTGCTGGTTCTGTGTCCAAGAGTAACTCACCACCCTGGTTCATCAAGGATATCCAAAAGAGAGAGTTTACGTTTGAATTCTGGCTCTGCCGCTTGCTATTTGTGGGACCCTGGGGAAGTCACTAACCTTTGCGAGCCTCAGTTGTCTCATCTGTAAAATGGGGGTGGTGATGTCTGCCCCTCAGGGAGGTTGTGAGGATTAGAAATGTCTGGCACACAGTAGGTCCTTGGTAAATAACAGCTATTATTACATGTAAACAGGGTGGTCCTGAGACTTGTCCTGTCAGGTGTCCCTAAATCCTCCCCACCCACATACCACTTAGGCAGATACAGTCCCATTTGGGCAGCTCAAGAGTAACAGAGCTAGAAACTTGAACCCTTGTCAGCAGCCCCCAGCTGCTCCCTTTGGAACATGCTAAAAGGGATGGCGGAGGCAGCAGGGGGCTCTGCGTGCCAACGTCCTGGCAGGACCCCGCCTGCCCGGAAAGCGGCGATCTCTGCCCTCCTTTGGGAAACAGAAGAGCGCGTCCTTAATCCTCCTCATGGGAGAAGCCTGGATAACTGTGTCTAATAGACAGAGTTGGATTCTCCGCTGGGTCAGTGAACAACCGAGGGTCCCGCAGGAGTGGAGCTGGAGGGTGGAGAGACTTTTGAAGAAGAAGCCCCAGGGAATGTAGGGGGTCTTTTGGCTCTTCCTCCCCTGCAGGTCAGCTGCCTGGGGCCTGTCCACCCTGGCAGCTGCTTCTGCCCTGTCGTACAAGTGTTAGAACCAGAAGGGACCTCAGGCCCAGCAGTGCCCACTGATGAATGTTATGTGACCTGTGTCTCCCACACTTCCTTGCAGCTCGGGCTCTGGCTGGGAATTTTGGACGACAGCCTCTGCCTCAGTCTGCCTTTCAAAATTATGACTTACTCTAATTGACGCAACCTAATTTGCATCCAAAACACTAACTAGAAGGAAATGGGAAATGTGGTGTTTCATATTCTGGTCTCTGATGGACAGGAGGCATCCCAGAAGAGTAGGGTGAAAGCCCACCATGTCCTTCACAGGTGCCAACATTTAAGAAAGAAATTCTGAGATTTCACAGAAGAATCCAGCATTTCAGCTTTCCTTGACGACTGAGAAGCCCTGATACCAATGGGCAGTCACTTTCACATCACCAGTCTGCTGGCGCTAAGTGGTGGCTATGACCTTAAATAGGCATTTGCACTCTTGTTCCCCAGCAGAACCACCTGCCCGGCCCCTGGCAGTGGAGTTTGCAACCCTCATCTGAGGGGCTGGACCCTACCCTGGAGATTGCTTCTTACATGGATAACGAGTGAGTCCCAGGGGAAGGGACTTCCTCTGGGTTCCCCAGCTCTCGGTGGGCAGTGTGGAATCTGGAGCTCAACCTCCTGATGCTCCACTGGCCTCTGTTTCCACCATATTGTTCTGCCTCCACTCCATGTTGCATAAACCGTGGCCTCAGTCGGGGAGACTGACGGTGGACTTAAATGGACCCTCTTTCTACATCAAACTCGGCAGGACGAACCTTCGAGACGGCCTTTCACATTCTTTGAGGTGGCCTCACGATATCCAATTGGTGGTCCTGAGTTTCCAAACAACATTTAAATTATGTTCTTTATTCTCTCTTTTAAAAGGCAGGAGAGAGTGTAACATATTTCCCACAAGACGATTAACATTTAATAAAAAGTTTTAATGCTATGGGGAAAATTAGGCTCTCCAGAATGATTCATTCCCAGAGGGTTTCAGATGGCCAAGCTTTTACTAAAATTGCTCTCATCTGGAGAGCACCTTTAACTTACCCAAAGCATTTTCATGTGTGGCAGTGCATTGCAATCTTTTTAATTTTTTAAAATTGTAACGTCTAAATCATGTAATTCTTCTTGAAATGAAAAATTACTTCAAACCCCAGTATATAGAAGAGCTACAGAGTGGTTCTAGGTGCAGCAGGGCTGGGAGACTCTGCGACCTCCCTGTCCTCCACCCGCCCACACCTACCCTGGAGGCACTGCCACCCAGCCTGGGCCAGGCTTCTCAACACCCGCTGTCTTATCGGTCCTGGAGTCACCAGGGGTTGGTGGGTAGAATGCAGATTCCTAATTGAGGCCTGATAATCTGCATTTTACAAGCACCACCACCCCCCCACCCCCAGCCCCAAGAGATGACATTTACATACTCTGAAGCTTGAGAAACTCTATCCTGGGCTTCTAGGAAGCACAGTTTATAAATTCACTCATTCTCTTTATATTAGTCTCATGACATAGATTGAATATGTATTATTTTCCTGATTTTACAGTTGACACTAGATCTGCCCAAGTTGCATATTTCACTGGTGGGGATGGAAGCTAAGCCCTGGGCTCCTCAAGAGGAGGCCCCTCCCACACACGCCTCTCCCCATCAGAGCAGGCTGCGGGAATGGGCAGAGTTGGGGCAAGCACCCATGGCCATGTGAGCCCGGGTCCACATTCTTTGGAAGGGGGTATCCCCTCCTGAGGCCACCAAGTTGTCTCCAGCCCTTCCCCTGTCTTTCTCAGGGAAAGGGATAGGTGTCACACAATGGGCAGGGCCTGTCAGGCACATGGATCTGAACTTGAACTCTGGCCCTTCTCTTTACCAGTCAGCCCTGTGTATTCAAGGGTTCTAAATCCATGGATTCAACCAACTAATGATCCAAAATATTTGGAAAAACGAAAAAAATAACAATACAACAATAAAAATAATACGAATTTTAAAAGTAATGCAGTATAACCACTGTTTACATAGCATTTACATTGATTTAGGTATTAAAAATAAGATGATTTAAAGTATATGGGAGGATATGTGTAGCTTGTGTGCAAATTCTACACCATTTTATATTAGGGACTTGAGTATCCTAATCTTGGTGTCCCAGGGTGCTGGAACCAGTCCCCTGGGGATGCGGAGGGGTAACTCTGTATGTAAATGGCCCAGTAGAGGCCTAACACCCACTGCTTAATAAAATGGAAGCTGTTAGTATTAGGTCATTAGGTATGAGATGTCTGATTTCCTTAAGTACTAAGTTTGACAGCTGATATCTCTGACATTTCACTTTGACACTTCTTGTTTTTTTTCCTATTGTGAAGGTACATCCTCAGTCTTTCAAATGCACGTTTTGACTTGTGATTGGTTATCTTTCACCTTTTTTTTAGAGCAATTTTTGTGAAACCATGGATAAGTCAAAAGTTCATGTTATTTTTGAATATGAGTTCCATCATGGAACCAATGCTGTGCAGAAAGCTCAAAGTATCATTGAAGTGTTTGGGAAGGATGTGGCTAATGAACACATCGTACGTCGATGGTTTGAGAAGTTCCATTCTGGTGATTTTAATTTTGAAAGTGAGCCATGTGGGTGACCTGAGACCAAAGTGGATAATGATGAGCTGAAAGCTGTAGTGGAAGCGAATCCATCTCAACCTATGCGTGAATAAGCAGCAAGGTTTGACGTTACTATTCGAACAATATTGGACCATTTGAAACAAATTGGCAAGGTTAAGAAGCTGGACAGATGGGTACTGCATGAATTAAACGAGTGTCAGAAGAGAAATCATCTCAAAGCTTGCCTTTCGTTGATGTCATGACATAAAGGCGAACCATTTCTACACTGTATTGTTACGTGTGATGAAAAATAGATTCTTTTTGACAATTGCAAGCATTCAGCACAATGGCTGGATAAAGAAGAAGCGCCAAAACACAGTCCAAAACCAAATATTCAGCAAAAAAAGCTAATGGTGTCTATTTGGTGGTCCAGCACTAGTATTATCCACTACAACTTCATGAAACCTGGTCAATCGATTACAGCGGATGTCTACTGCAACCAGTTGGATGGAATGATAAGGATGCTTGTGATGAAGCAGCCGAGATTGGTCAGTAGAGACAGGCCAAACCTCTTGCAGGACTACTGTCACAAAAAACAATGTTGCTCAAATTATGAAGCTGGACTTGGAAATTCTGTGTCATCCACCATGTTCACCAGACCTTGCACCGACTGACTACTTCTTGCAGGCTTTGGACCATTTCTCGCAAGGAAAAATACTCAATTCTCAACAAACTTTGGAAAATACCTTTAGAGATTTCATCGCCACTTGCTCTCCAGGCTTCCTTACTGCTGGCATAAACAAGCTACCCTTAAGTTGGCAAAACTGTGTCCATAGTTTAGGCGCATATTTTGATTAATTGTACTGTGTCTTGTCTGAGATATAATAAACTAAACTTTTGCTTTGAAATCGGACATTTCACATTTAGTGACCTATACTATTATTCTTAAGGAATGGCCTTCTGTAGAGGGGGCCCCTTTGGACAATGGCCCCCTTGTACCTCTCTGGCTCAGATCCTCGGGAAGCGACTGGGTCGTCCCCAGCAGCGGGGCCCGCGGGCATAAATGCTCCCCGGGACAACTGGGGTCCCGCGTGACACCGCTAACCGGAACGTCGCGGTCCAGAGCACAGATTTTTAGGAGAAAGAGCCATCTCGGCGAACCAAAGGAGGATTAGTTCTCCTGGGCGGTTGGGACCTCCGCCCCGGGCGACCTTTGTTTTGTAGATGGCTGGTTTCCCTCGCAGCGTCCTCCCACCGAGGCGCGGCCGCCTTTTCATCTGGATTCTCGGGAAGGGGGTCTGGGATCCCGGGGCCTTGTCCTCGCCACCTTTACCCTTCGCCTAATCCCTTCCGAGCAGGGGGTCGAGGGAGACAGCCGGCGGGCCCGGCGCCCCCCGCGGTCCCGAAACAGGCCGGCAGGCTCCGAGCTCGGCGTCCCCAACCCTGACGGCGACCCGCCACCTCCTGCCGCGCTGGCGACGGGGCGGCCGCCTGCTGCCCACGGCCGGGACCGGGCGGGAGGATCCGCATGCCAGACCCGCCGCAGCGCGAGGGAGCTCAGGGTGCGCGGGGTGGGCCCTCCCAGACTGAAGAGAGACTGTGCTGGGGCAGCGGTGACCACCTCCTGGGGAGGGAAGGCGACCTGGCCGGAGGCAGAGCTTGTCAGGAAAAAGGGGAGGCATAAGGCGGACGGCCCTGGGCGTCCCCTTGCCGACTGTGCGGGGCAGGACCGGGGGTTATCGCTGTAGCAGGAAGCTGGCCCGTGCTTCCTGACTCCCTGGATGGAGGAGTGTCGCTGGTCAGGTCTCCAGTCACCTCTGCAGACCCGCCCCCCCCATCAAGTCTCGTCTATGTCCCAGCGCCAGCCCCTTCTCCCTCTCCTCCGTGCGTTGCAGGCCCTGTCACCTCCATCTTCCCTGTCCTGGAGAACTCAACACCTCCCCCCCCCACACACACTGAGCTCCCAGCCTCTGGCCTCTGTGTGTGTGGGGGGCCGGGGGGGGTCACCTTCATCAGGGAGGTGAAGCCTTCTCTCCCTGATCCTAGAGCCCGGAACTCTTCCAAGTTATAGCTGTCCATGTTGTTTTACAACTCCTGTGTCTGTGTCTGTTTATCACCCTTGCTTGAACTTGCCCTATTATTTCAGCATTTCCAGTGTCTGCTACAGAGCCTGGCACACAGTAGGTGCTTAATAAATGTTTGCTGACTGGATGGATACAAGCATTTCACAGATGCTTACTGAGCCCTGCCCCTGTGCCACATGCAGGGAGTGTATTCACAGGTGAATAGGATAGATGTGGCCCTGCTGCCCCCCACAGCCCCCCAGCACAGACAGCACAGAAGTAAATGCACAGACATGGACAGGCAAGTGCCGGGATGGTAAACAGCAGGAGACTCTGAGTCAGGAACCGGAGGGCTGCTGGAGTCAGGAGGAACATCGGGAAGAGTTCAAGGGCCAGATGTAGGAGGTGGGAAAGGAGGCTGAGGGAAGGGCATGCGAGGGGTCCCTGAGGGGTGAGGGCTGGACATCCTGAAGGAATGAAAAGAGGACAGATGTAGCTGTAGCCATGTGAACAAGAGAGAGAGACGTGGAAGGGCCAGAAAGGACGAGAGGCCAGATCATCAGGGCCTTTGAAGAGGAGTTTGCCCGGGACAGTGTAGTTGATCTTGCTGTCTTGGCATATTATTATTATTATTACTTTTTTGGAGACAGAGTCTCGCTCTTTTGCCCAGGTAGAGTGCCGTGGCGTCAGCCTAGCTCACAGCAACCTCAAATGCCCAGGCTTTTTACAGTCTAGGGATGCAAAACATTTTCATATATTCACAGCAATTCTTTTTCTTTCTTTTTTTTTTTTTTTGAGGCACAGTCCTACTCTGTCACCCTGGCTAGAGTGCTGTGGCATCAGCCTAGCTCACAGCAACCTCAGACTCCTGGGCTCAAGGGGTCCTTCTGCCTCAGCCTCCCAAGTAGCTGGGACTACAGGCATGTGCCACTATGCCTGGCTAATTTTTTCTATATATTTTTGGTTGTCCAGCTAATTTCTTTCTATTTTTAGTAGAGATGGGGTCTTACTCTTGCTCAGGCTGGTCTCGAACTCCTGAACTCAAATGATCCTCCTGCCTTGGCCTCTCAGAGTGCTAGGATTACAGGCATGAGCCACCATGCCTGCCCTTGGCATATTATTAATAGCATCCCCTTTGGCCTTAGAAATATCCCAGTTTGGATGATAAATTATAAGATTGCCCTGTTGATAGGCAATGTGAAGATGTGTATACAGGTGTCCCTTGATATCCTTGGAAGATTGGTTCCAGGATCTCCAGAGGATACCAAAATCCATGGATGCTCAAGTCTCTGATATAAAATGGCATAGTATTTGCATATAATCCACATACATCCTCCTGTATACTTTTTTTTTCTTTTTGTTTTTTTTAGAGAGAGAAAGAGTCTTGCTCTGTCACCTAGGCTGGAGAACAGTGGCATAATCATAGCTCACTGTAACAACAAACTCCTGGGCTCAAGCAATCCTCCTGCCTCAGCCTCCCCAGTAGCTAGGACTACAGGTGCATGCCACCACCCCCAGCTAATTTTTCTTTTTAAATTTTTTATAGAGATGGGGTCTAGTTATGTTGCCCAGGCTGGTCTTGAACTCCTGCCTTCAAGTGATGCTCCCATCTCCCAAAGTGCTCAGTTTACAGGCTTGAGGCACCATACCCGGTCTTTCCTGTCTACTCTCTAGATTACTTATACTCAATACAATGTAAATGCTGTGTAAATAGTTGTTATACAGTATTGTTTAGGGAAGACAAGGAAATAGGTCTGTATATGTTCAGCACAGATGCAATTTTTTCCCAAACATTTTTTATCCGTGCTTGGTTGAATCCATGGGTGCAGAACCCACAGGTATGGATAAGGAACCCATGGACACAGAAGGCCAAATGTATACACATCCTAAGCATAATAGAAAGCTAGTGAAGAGTTCTAAGCAGGAACAACATGACATTCATGGAATGAGTGAGGATTAGAAAAACCTTTGGGACAGAAAAAAAAAGTAAACAGAAGAAAATGAGACTTAAGAAAGAGAGAGACTTGGGGAAGAGGAGAGCAAGTTTCCAGATGGGATCGGCTAGAACCCATGAAAGATCTCCCGGGTCATGACATGATGAGTGGATCACATCTGGATCAGAGCTGGAAGCATGTGTTAGGGGTGATGTTGCCAGATGCCTTCTTGAAACAAGGAACTAAATAAATTCTAGAAAAGAGTGAAATGAGGCCTTCTGAAACTGAGCAGGAAGTGGGAGCAATTTGGCATCTCATTTTATTTGGCTTTGTGAATAAAGCTGGGCTTCAAGTCAACCTCATTTATTGACTACCTACTGTGGGCTAGGTACGGCCTAAAAGAGAAGCAAGTGTAAACTTAGGACCTGATGAAATAACTATATAAATGGAAATAATGTTTATAAATTGTTATACATATTATCACACAATATAACATTGTATAGTATCATTATATATAAAGCTACACGTTATTACATAGTACGTATATAATTATTGTGCATGCTATTACACATATTATACAAATGAAAAAATTATATAAATGCGTAAGAAAATGAAATAGAAATAGGAAGGCCAAAGCAGAGACTGGAAGGCCAGTCCCATCTGTTCTAAGTATTTTGAAAATATTAACGTGTATATTTAATTCTCACGTCAACTGTATGAGGCAGCACATTTAATTTCCATTTTGCACGTGAGGAAACTTGGGCATGGAGAGATTATCTGGCTAAGTTCACACAGCTAGTGAAGGACAAAACTGGAATTCGAGCCCAGGCAGCTGGCTCCAGAGCCCACATTCTCAGCAACTACTACATCTTCTCATACTCTGCAGAGTGTGCAGCAAACAACAGAGTGGCCGTTTTAGCTGGGCCAGGTGGAGCTGTCGCATGGGGACAGGGCTGCATAAGGACAGAACAAGGGCTTTGGAGTCAAACAGCCTGAGTGTGAGTTCGGTTCATTCCCTCAGGAAATACAGAAATAATGGTGCTCCCCACACAGGGATGCTGTGAAGATGAACTGAATAATGTCTGCAAAGCAACGTTCATCAAACCACGGCTGGAAAGACCAGGCTCCACGTCATAAGTGCTGTGGATTTTAAATGAGGGGGCTACAGGAGTGAGGCGGGTCATTTGGCAACTTCGCAGAGACCATGCAGGGGCAGGGACAGCCTAGAACGAGAGGAGAAAAGGAGGGATTTGCAGGCTTGTCCCTGTCACCGTAAGTGAGGAGAAACTCAGCGTTTGCCTCTGTTTTCCCTGCCTGGGAGCCTTAACTCTGCTTTGCTTCTTCAACTCCACTTTTCCTCACAGAGCAGCCGGGCCCTGGCCCTGAACTGTCCTCTGTACTTAATTTCAGGTTTTCACTTCCTAATCCAATGGTATTAAACTTTATGGTAAAAAAAAAAGACTTGTCAGGCACTTGGGTTTTGTCTGTGTGTGTTGCTTGGGAATGGGAGGGAAGAGAAGGGGGTTACTGCTTGACAGGCCTCGAGAAAAAGCTCCTGTTCCAAGTAAGAAGCAGGAGCCGCCCAGCACAGTGGGGAGAGCTTCAAACCCCCCTCCCTTTTCCCTGTCCCCTGCCTCTTCCAGCCCCTACCCACAACAGGATCCTCCAAGGTCTCGAGAGCAGTGTGTGGAATATCAGAATTTTTAAGAGGTCCAAGAGCTCATGGAGGAGTCTACCTGTGTGGTTAGGGCTGTGGTCCCTAACGCCTGGGCTGTGGCCTGCTACCGTCCATGGCCATCACCGCCTGAGCTCCGCCTCCCCACCCCATTTCCCGCCCAACACCCCCAGTCTTCCCCCCCCAACCCCGGTCCATGGAAAAATTGTCTTCCATGAAATCGGTCCCTGCTGCCAAAAAAGTTGGGGACTGCTGGGTTAGGGGACATTTACGTTTGCCATGTAAGTCTGTGTGAACATATTCCTCTGTCATTGAAACTAACATTTCAACCTGATGTTTACAAGTTCCTCCCTGTTTTTCACAGGCCTGGAAACCAAACCTCAGCCAGGTTAAGTGACTTGTTAGTAACAGCCCCAGGATTTGAACCCAGGTTGATCTGACCTCACAATCTAAACTCATACTGCTACTCTGCTAAACTCCCCTTATAAGAGAGTATTTTGTTAGAGGTCTAACTGTTCCTAGTTATTTAGAATGAAACAAATCAAAATGCTTTTTGTTGGTGGTGGTGGTGAAGGTCATTCTGTGCAATCCTTGGGAAAGCCAACCTTGAAAACCTGAATCTGTGGCATCTCTTAGTTCTTTGAAGTTAGACAGGCAGGAATTCAAATCCTCATTCACTAGGCCTATAATCTCTGACAAGCTACTCAACCCCTTTGCTCCTCAGTCTTTTCATCTTTAAAATGGGTACAGTAATACCGCTTTGTTGGATTATAGGCAGGATTTAAGGTAATGAATACTGAATGCTTGGCATGTGCTAGGGTCTCCATAGCTATTGTTATTATTATCAGGATCTAGATTGTTTCCGCAAAAAGTCACCTGTGAATGAATCCCTCCTCTCTTTTGGAAGTGAAACTTACTTTTCAGTGTCCTCACTGTTTGTGAGCAGGCTGCAGAGGAGCCCGGCCGCCCACCCCCAGCTTCTCTGTTATTGCATTCTCTCCTCCCTAACACAACCGGCTGCTTGAGCCAGCAGCGGGCAAGACCATCATCTTCCACATTTGTCATCAGACTTGATGGATAGTATTCCCAAGTTAATGCCATAAATGCTGTTTGGAAATTACAAGTCCATGCTGCTGGTGGTCCAGCAAAAAAAGGATTAATTTATAATCATGAATATAAATTTCATAGATAGTATTATTGTCATTCAGGGTTTGAGTTATGGTACAGATGGGGAGTGGCTTGTGGAACAGAAAACCATGTCGCTATAACTCAATGTAATTCCAATGACAATAGTTATATCTATCTCTTTGTTATAAATCAATCAATATCCTGTGTTAAGTGAGCAGGCCTCACCTCCCCAACTGCACAGGGGGAGTGGCAGAGAGGCCTCCAAGCTTTGTTTAAGATGTTGCCAGTCATGCTGACTCATACCAGTGGAAAGGCAGAAAAGAGATGCTTCAGAAATTCTTTCATGGATTCAAAATGCCTTGGTCCACTGAACAATGTATCCCAATCTATAAGCATTTAAAAAGGTGAATGACATATCTACGTCCTTAAAGATATGTCTTTTGTTTGCATTTTTGTCTAAAATGACTACATTTTCAGAACTGGGAATTATTTACTAATTGCAGGCAGGATTCTGATTGAAATGGCATCAATCCCAGAAGAGCCAGTGTGCATTTGAAGGCCTCTCTAAATGCCATGAATCAGGCAGTATATCTTTCCTGTTAATCTATATTGGTTCCCTCCCAAAGGCAATTGACCCTGGGGAAAGGTAAAACAGAAGAATCAGAGTACCACTGAGCTAGCATGTAACTGGCTTTGAAAGTGCACTGCTGGGGAGAAGAATGCAGAAATATCACAGGGAGCAATAGCTTGCGGAGAAAAGAAGATGGTTTGAAGTCAGTGGAAAGTAATTTTGTGAAGTGCAGAGTTATCTAGTTAACCTATTGTTCAACATAATGAAAAAGCAGGGCTATTCTGGAGTGTGTTACAGTATGTAGTTTGTCAATTACCCAATCAGGGGGCATTGCTCATTCAGCCAGGATTGAGGGCAATACCCATACTATTTTATTACTATTAAGCCTCAACTTGGCATATTTTTATATAGACTATAGGGTGTTTAATAGCCATGCAAAACTAGGACTTTCTTCATCCTTTCTGGCTAAAGTCCATTGTCAGTGGGCTACAGTAGTTTTTGTCATGCAATTAGGGTGTTACAATCTGCAGTATTTAGACTTACAAATGCATGGGAAGGTAGGCGGTGTAGAGTTATGAGGGTCCCTCAATTTTAAAAGAGGTAGTAACAGGTGAGCAGGGTGTAAGCAAAACAACCTAAGAGGCTAGGTGTAACTGTCTATCAGAAATCTAGGAGGCACCTTAGAGTCCGGGGAAAAACTCTGCATTTACATGCTTCCATATACCCTAAAATCTCCTTCACCCTCCCTGCCCCCAGAGCCCCAGCATTTAATAGAAATGAGAGTGCATTTGAAAAACCATCTTATGAAAAACTATTGTTAAATCATGTTAGCATAAAAGCAACTTAAAATTGTTCTTATTTAAAAATGTAATTTAAAATTTTATTTTTAATTTGGGAAGTTCTCATTAAGGTTGGTCAACCATCCCATTTACAAATATCATTCCAGAGCACACTTAACATACTGGTGTTAAGTTAACATTAACTGGTGTTAATCACTGGGAGTCCTACAAGCTCTCATAAATCTAGAAATGCATATAGTCTGAAATCTTCTGTTTTGAAGAACACAGTACCAATTTCCATAATAAAGCATTTCCTCTCTTGTGCCTGTTCCATGGTGTCAAATATTTTTGACTTTGATAAAAATGTATTGAGGGTCAAGATCATCTCTTAATAGTTCACACTTCTATTTAATAACTTGCCTCAGTGTCAAAAGACGCCCTCATCCTATTGCAGCACCAGGAAGTATTAGGCACTGCCATCCCGTGTCTGGATGTACATCAGACATGTCCATGTTATTCCATATTCGGTCCATTCCAGAGAAAGGCTAAAGGAGACAGAGGGTACGGATCTTGTTAGGTACAGCCTCTGACACTATCACTATCAATTGTCTTTTGCCGGAGCTGATCATCACCTCAATTATCTAGTGTCCAGCCTACATGATAGGTTTTTGCAAACTATAACTCTTCTGTCGATGAGCATGGAATAATGACAACCAGGGGCAAATGGACAGAATACAAAAGAGGTAAACCGAGAGGTAAAATACATAAGTGTATCTCTGCATATAGTCCTACGATATGCTTTTGGTACCAAGTGATTCAACATAATGTGTAGCCAGTAGTTTCTTTTGCAGGCTTATTGAGATTATGCTAATATGCTAAGCAAATTAGATAGAGCTGTTGGCTTAAATGTTTTTCCCATTTTATCATTTCAATTGAAATATATCCAATATTAGAAAATATTGCAATGTGCCAAATGAGCATAAATATATAGAATTTTTCCTCAAATCATTGCATTTGTAATTTATAGTAAAAACAATTTTAAAGTTAAATAGGGATACTTTATTTAAGGGAAGATATATTTTTCTAAATGATTCCAATTGAAATTCAATTTCAAATTGAAATCATGAATCAAGGAGAAAAGTAAAATACACTAGGAAAGTATGCTGAGGCATCATAGCAGTATATATTTTTTAGCTATACACAGTTCCACACAACATGAGAAAATGGATTTTAGTACAATATTAATTGAAGTTTTGCCAGTGTGTGGTTCAGGAGGTTAATTTGAAAAGACTACATTACCAATATATTTATAGCATTTAAATAAATTAAAATTACACTTCACACATCAATAACGCAGCTGTTAAATAATATTTTTATTCTATGTAAATCCCATCCATTCATCTCGGTTGTATAATAAATGACCATAATTATGGAGCTTCATTGGGAGGAAGGTCATTGGTAATCCTGTAATTCCTCATTGGTGTAAAGAGAGAAAACAGAACTGTTTGTGATGAATGTATTCAACCTTTGCATACTTTGGTACTTTGGACCATGCATTAAAATGCAGTCAGAAATTAAGTTCTTCACTTCCACAGCATTTTTAATCTTGTGTTGATTTTTTTTTTTTTTTTTTTTGGTGTCTAGAGCCTTTTCGAAGTGCTCGTTTTTGGCTGCAGATATGTTTGTGTATACACACACACACACACACACACACACACACACATATATATATACACACACATACACACACACATATATGCATCCCCCCAAAAAAGAGCATGCCTGCCAAATTCAGGCTGTCTTATGTGACATAAATCCAATTCAAAGTTTTTTCTTTATAAAAAATTTCCTTAATTTTTAATACTTCATTACACTTCTAAGGGGAAACTTGATCTTCACGTTCCTCTCAAACTGCAGTGTTCTAAACCGGAGCTAAGTTCTCTACCTCATTTCTAGATGAGCTCTTTCCTTGGCAGATCTCTATTTTCAGGTCACCAGGGAAGACATTTAGTAAATTTTTTTCCCTCGAAGAATCTTTAGTTCTAACCTGGTTCCCATTCTCCTTTAACGCAAGGATGAAACCTGTTTTTCCTAGAGGGACTAAAGATACATACAAGTGAATGTGAATGTTAAAAGTAATGGACCAGTGACAAATAAATTACAGAGAAGGTAACAAATTAAGACATTAACAAAGATAGCTCTAGTTTAATTTATCTGTAGTCCCTGTGTCCTTCTAACCCTAGAGGCTGTACATTTCCTGTCCCTACCAGGAACAGACAAGGCTTGGGCTTTGCATATGGAAATAAGAACAAATGACTGTTAATTCCTAATGAGAAAAATATCAAAGTGAGCAGTATTCCCTATGTGTGCCATAAGGGCTTGTAATTGAAAGGTCTGCAGAATAAAGGGTTCCAAGCAGAGGGAATTCCTTTTAATGAAGCTTGGATTTAGTCCCATTATTCTAATAAAGTGTAATCAATTGGTGCCGACAATCCAAAGGTCTAGTTCAATCTCTGATTAGATCTTGGTTGTTTTTAAGGCCACGGGCATGAGGAAGGGAAACACAAGTTAATAGGCTTTTGGGTCAGTGATCCACACTTCCTGAAGTGAGCTGAGTTTGAAGGAGGGCAATTTGGAAGCTGTCTTAGCATAAATCTAACGCAAGGCTCTGGCTGTCCAGGGGGAACCAGGCCCTCAGCATTCCCCAAGACATGCTTCTAGCCGATTCTACTCTTAATCCAATTTACTCAGCCGAATAAGTCCCACTGCTTCAGCTTGCCAACAAATTAAAATCCAGCTTCATAAAAACACCTTGAATTTGGAAGGTATTGGCTGGCCCACTAGACTTGAAACTTCATTTATTCTGGCTAACTTCTCAATTATCTTCCCAGCAGTGGAGATGTGTAAAAGTGCAAAAATCAATAGGGTTCTATTCCCATTCTATTGGAAAGGGAAAAATTAATGAGATAGGACACTCTCTTAATCAGAAATAAATGTTTTAATTCAGATAATGACATAGTTTTCCCTCGCTGAAGGATGACAAATGCTGGGCTGCGCCCCCAGCAGAAGCAGTTTCAATTTTATTGTAAATATAAAAGGTATTGATCGGTGAGATGTACAAACCCCATTGCTTACAAAAGCCATTCAGGGGGACTGGGAAAACTATTAAGCACTGGGTCAGAAATCAATAAACAACACTGAAATGTAGCAGAGGTCGCCCTAGGCTTTGTGGCATCTTTGAAAGCCAAGTGGCAGGAATAGTGACAGAAATGTCTCTTGTGAAACAATGTTGGGGATGAAGAGGGTCAGATGTTTAATCTCTTCTGTGGTTTGACAGGTCCCGGGAACAGAACTAATGTAGTCTTTCACGGCTGTCTTTAATTTAAATACATGCTGATTCATCCCCTTGCTGACAACTGTATTTATTGGCTTTGGGGTGCCTAAATGTATTGGCAGGGAAGAAATCATGGTATATTTTGGAAGACAGAGCTGTTGTGCTTATGCAAATGGGCCACACCTTGAGTCTCCCTCTCTCTTTTCAGGACAAAAAACACACACACTGGAACTTCTTTTAATCATACCGATAGATGGGAGTGCAGTCTACCACTCTGAACCTCCTATTAGAGCAATTACAGGGAAGACGGTAGAGCATGAAGTATTTTTTGTAACAGCTGACTAAATGTAATATTTCTCCTTTTGGGGTTTTAATTTTAATACTTGCTTTAAATTCAAACGTAGTTTAGGCTTCCTTTTCTCAAGTTCTTTATCAAGGATTAATATATTCAGCAGTCTCTAGACCACCCTCCTTTCACATGTGGTATTTGGGGGCAAAGAGATTATAATCAATCATCATCTTCTCCTCAACCCTCCTCCCTCAACCCATTAGGTAGTTTTGAAACTAGACGATTAACCCAGATTAGAGACCATCCTTACATTTTTGAATGGAATTGGGTTGAATCTTGAAATAATGTCAGGATAGTCATTGAACTAAAAAACACACATTTTATTGCTGAAAATGCTAGCCAAGAAATACCCAGAGTTGAGGAAAATTACATAAGGGAAGAGATTCTATGCATGTAGGTGGAATCCAATTTTTCTAATAAGACATTGATTTGGAAAGTTTAAAGCTGAGTATTGAAACTTTTAACAACATCATTTCCGAAGCAGAGACAAAGCCTTCTGTCCCCCAAAACGCCAGGAGCTGCGCCTTGTGTTGCTGGAGTCTCCGTTCCCCTCTTGACACGGGTATGATTATGAGATTGGTGAGGGTCAGGCTGCCCATCAGTAGGTGAAGTGTTCAGCTGCCGAGGATTTGAGTTTCATCTCACCTCAGATATTATGTCAGTTTCATGTCATTTTCATCCCTGAGAATGATTTGAGAGCGCTCCTTGTCCCCTGTTATTGCGGTCACTTGACCTCAGATGTAACTTCTGTCGAATACCATCATTTTAACAAAGTCGAGGAGTTGCACAGCCCTAGCCGGAGCTGACCTTTCCAGCCTGCCGCTCCCCAATTGGCTCTGACGGCAGATTTTACTGCCCCCTCCATTCCCAGCAAATGAATGTTAAGGCCTCAATGAATTGGTTCACATTGGAAGTTATAGTTTTTCATCGCCATGAGCATTTTTAAAATGGAACCCCCCTCCCCTCTCTGTATTTGGTAGGTCCTACTGGTATTTTTCTTTTTGCATTTGGATGCTCACATGTGGAAAACTACTTTCTGCTTAAAAACAATATTGTGACCCCACCCCCTTGGCAATTCTACATTTGTCACCTAAAACAGAGATGACACACCTTGATTTCTTGCCTGGGAGATGTGTTCCCTACTCCCTCACCATTCGTTGCCTCCCTGTCCCTTGTCACTTGTCCTTTTAGCATCTTAAAAGTTATTCTTAGATTTACAACGAGAAGAAAAGGAAGTGGATCATCGCGATTTTAAAAATCCCTCAGACTAGAATACATGTCCTCATTTCTGGGCCCCTGGGCTAGTCCTCAGGAACTCAGACACGGAGTAGAAGGGAGTTCCATTCCAACACCTCACATCGCAGAAGCTGCTGGCTTGCGAGAGTGTAGGAAGCTTATCCCAGTTTACAGAGCAAGAGTGAGACACAGAACAGGGACCGGAACCTTTGCTTTCCAAGTCATTCCCTTCTTGTAGTCACACCCAACACCACTGTCAGTACTGCCTGAAGCTTACAAGGCCTCCTTACCCTCACCATTCTGGGTTAGCATCTTAAGAGTACCTGGTACAGTGTCTGGTGTCTAGAACAGGGGTTGGTAAAGTTTGTCTGTAAAGGGCCCGATAGTGAATGTTTCAGATTTTGCCAGCCACATATCGTATCTCTCATCCATTCTTCTGTGTATGTGTGTATACAACCCACTCTTAGCTTCTGAGCTGTACAAAAACAGGTTGCAGATAGATTTGGCCCATGGGTCATAGTTTTTGACTGATCCATGAACTAAAAGATACCTAATATATGTTAGTTGATTGTAAGATAAGTGCAGGGAGTAACTGTTCGCTTTAGGATCAAATAAAATGGTTTTAGTGAAAGTACTTCCCACCCATACGCACTTGATAAATGTTAGTAATTATCACCTCCTGGGAGCTTAGATCAATTGTAGAGTTAGAGCATGGGCCAGTGAACCACTGGCTCCATGTTTGAAAAACACACCCACCTGAACAACAGTGTTACCTAAATCATAGTATTCCATTTTCTTCATGAACCATATGGAATTGTTGCTATTGGACCATTTTTCATGTACAAAAATGTCAAATCCTATGGTTTAACCTAATATCATGGTCTCCCCATAGCACTCAAACAGTTTTACGTATGAAGCTCAAGTTAAGAATCACTGCTTTGCATCAGGGACTATTATTGATTGTTTTCTCATCCAAGGAAATGACATGAAGAAGCCAAGTACATTTTCCTAGGTCATGGGGTCAGCTAATATTGGGACCTGTCACTAGCTTACCTTCTACACCACAAAGGTAGAGTTTGGAGGCACTCTGGAGCATTCCGCCCACCCTGCCCACTCCCCAACTGCATGCTGACTTTTCAGCTTCATCATCAATACCTAGCTATTGGTAGGTGTCTGTAGTGAGTTTGGATGCTGGCATATAGAGGAAGGAGTCTGGGAATGGAAATGGAATTGGTGACATGTGGGAAATCAGGGCCGATTTTGACCACAGGTCCTTTGCACATGGCAGGTGTATAGTTGATTTAATAATTTGACTTTCTGATCTCTGTAACTTGGAGGAGGCCCCAGGCTGGTCACAATAACTGACTGAAGCCTGTTCTCAGTCCCTGCATCAGATTGTCCCAATGGACCCCCTTATGTCATAGGGTATCATTTCAAAGACCAAATCCCTATGGTTTTAGGGATCTTTCCTCTAAGACATTATGAAGATTTTCCAGACTATCATTTGGGAGAATTCTAAGATTCTTTAAAGATCCATCATTCAATTCAAGTTTATTTGGCACCTACAAGGCGCCAGGCACTCTTCAATCCAAATTAGGCTGAAGGGGTCACTGCTGCAGGGACCTGGCTGGGGGGCAAGGCAGCAGGGGGGGTAGTGTCTGCACACTGAAGAGCCTCGAACTCCCTGCTGGGAAGAGGAGACTCTATCCAGTAGGCAATGGGGAGGCATTTATGACTTCCCCACCAACTATTCTTGTTTTTATAGTGTGCAATAATAAACTACTTGAAGTTATCACACTTTTATAGTAGGTCTGAGAACATGCATATGATATTGACTTTTGTTGAAATGGGGAGGATTTTGTACAAAAGCAACAAGATAATTCTAGTACTCATGTTCTTTGATATAAAGTTATATTTTACATTACATAGAATCATAAAATAGAATGCTAGAGATGGAAAAGGATTTAGGCAGTACCCACTCTCTAACACCTTTATTTTCTGATGAGAAAACTGAGGCCCAAGAAATTCACCTTGCCTAAGGTGACTTCACAGCCCAAGGACTCCACAGCAGGCTTTGTAGTTGCTCTTCATCACGCACTTGTGTTCCAAACATTGTGCTGAGCACTGCATCTACACTGTCCTTCCTGATGAAAGAGATTTTATCACCCATTACGTAGATGAGTAAACTGAGGTGCAGATACATCAAGAGCACACAGCTAATTCAGTGGTGATCAAATTCACTTTTATCTGAGTTCTAATCACCATCCCACATGGCGACAGAGCTGGCAATGGGACCCGAAGCCTGTGCTTCCTTCCCCCAGCCACCTTTGCCACCTGTCAATGTTCTCCAAAGTTGATTTCTGATTTAAGCCAGGTCAGCACCGAGTTGGCTGCACCATGTTGATCCACATAGAAATGCTTTTATAGTCTTCCCCTTTGGTGGGATATTGATGTGCAAGTTTCTAACTAAGCAACAGTCCTATGCAGAATGCATCCTTTGTGCAGGGGTTTTATTGAAATGTTCTTTATTTCATCACAGAGTACCCTCATGACGAGGAACCCTGGGAGAAATTCCTGTCTGGTCTAAGGTTAGAATTGATTGGGCTTCTTCTAAGTATTTGGCCTGTGGGCATATGGTCTCCTGGTTGCTGGAAATGCTGTGACCGATCAGGTTTCCCTATTGCACTGGTCATTAGAGCTCTGACATCCAGATGTGCATCCCGCCCATGATGGCTGCATAGAACTTCACGGTCGGAGCTGCTGCGTCTCGTTCCTGGCTCGGTTTCAGCTTCCCAGTCTTACATCTTTTTTTTTCGTCATCTATTTGTAATTTGTTTTTCCCTGATCTAATTTATATAATCTTACAAGGAACCTGAAATTGTTTTCAGAACAAGGTGAGGTCAAAATAACTAAATAAACAGAGATTTTAATTCCATGTTGAATCTCTAAACCTTTTTGTAAAACCCAGTATCAGATCCAACCTGCACAATATCCCTATCAATCTGGCATAAGGAGGACGAAGCTTAAAAGTTATAAACTCCTTACACAGAGCAATCACCCTGGGAACACTGCAGGACCCAGGTGGGGACATCCAGAAGATGGAACGGTTCCCCACTGTCCCGTCCAAATGAACTAGGATGTTGTATCCATCCTACCTAATTAAAGAGTGCTTGAAAGCAGGGCCTTTTTCTTGATTTACAAACCCTCCTCATCATCATTTATAGTGCACTGATATGTGAAGGCAGGGAGGAGAGACACTTAAGGGAAGATGGGTATTTCCTTAGATGACATTGGTGAGGGCAAGTGTCACCTTCACATAAGCACCTCCGCTCAGATGGCTTGCTAAGAGTTAGGCAGCAGCGGGTGGAACACGCTGTGCTTATTGACAATGTGCTGATATTATCCATATTGGTACAGAAACTCAAGGACAGGACACAGGTCAGGGGAGCCCAATAGCATGTCTTTAACACTTGTGAAAAGGCAGGCCTGCTTGTGGTTTTGAGGCACAGGAAACTAGGGAAATCCAATTTCATCCACACATTCATTTATATATTCATCCATTCATTTATTCATTTGACAAATATTTACTGATCGAGCTCTTTGCTGGACTCTGGAGATAGAAGAATGAGCAAAATAAACACAGTCCTTGGCCTTCTGCAAGCTGTTTTAGATGGACACAGATGTATCCAGAAACATAAAAGAGAAAAATATCTTTGTTTTTAAAAAGGGGAAGGATAAAAATTTTGAAATCTAGTTGGTTTGGAAATTACTGGGGGTGGCATCGGGGGTGCTGGTGGAGAGAGAGATTGAGAGAGAAAGAGAGGGACTTTCTCCTCAGGGTAGACAAACCATAGTTAGCATCTTAGAAGTGAGAAGGAAACTGACTTCTTGGACAGAAGTCCCATACTCCCTGGCTAAGTGGGATAAAAAAGAAGAGGTCAGTCTTCTCCTAGCTTCGAATGTCACTTCCAGATCATTGATGTGTCATTCTCTTACCAGTATTTAAAGTCTTGGTGATTGGGCTCTACTAGCCTTGGCTATAACCTCCAGAACTCAGGTACCTGGAGCTGGTCACCCAGTGCCACCCCAGTGCCCAGGGTCAATCGTTGCAACTATTGATGATTCTTCAGTCAACTTGACCTTTTTGACCCTCCTCTGCATGACACATCAGTTCATGTGCCGTAACCTGGCAAAGCCATACAAGGACACTGGTGCAACCCTGCTCTTCCCCTTGGGCTCCTGTTTTGAGTCACAAGCTCCTTGCCCGTTGGAGTGGGTTGAACTCCATAAAAAGTAAGTCCACCTGGAACCTGTGAATGAGAGTTTATTTGGGAACAGGGTTTTTGCAGATGTAATTAATTTAAGGATATGGAGATCAATCAGGTCATCCTGGATTATCTAGGCGGGCCCTAAATCCAATAACAATTGTTGCTAATAAGAGAAAGGTGGAGGATTTGGGACACATAGAGGAGAAGGCCACGTGAAGTCAGGAGCAGAAACTGGCATTAAGCAGGTGCAAGCCAAGGACTGCCTGGAGCCACCGGAAGGGGTAAGAGGCAAGAGAGCATTCTCCCCGAGAGCCTGGAAGGAGCGTGACCCTGCTAATACCTTGATTTCAAACTTCCAGCCTCCAGAACTATGACAGAGTAAATGTCTGTTGTTTTAAGCCACCAAGTTTGCGTCATTTGTTAAGGAAGCCTTAGGAAACTAGTTGCCTGTCATCCCCCTCCCCGCTCCTCCTGAACTTCACCTAGACCAGAACCTTCAAACCTCCTCATCCAATTCATGCCTTTGACTCTGCACCCATCCCCTCCAGCCCTCCCTCTCCAGCCCATTTCTGCTCCTGCAAGGGAGACAAAGAACTGTGAAGATTTGGCCCCCAAAAGTTCATATTGTCAAAGTCCAACTTGTTGCTGGGGATTAACATTATCTCTCTTTCATGTGCTCTAGTCAGAAGCAGCTTTTTGATTTAATCTTTTTTTTTCTTCTTTTTTTTGAGACAGGGTCTTCCTCTGTAGCCTGGGCATGAGGGCAGTGGCGTCATGATAGCTCACTGCAACCTCAAACTCATGGGCTCAAGAGATCCTCCTGCCTCAGCCTCCCAAGTAGCTGAGACTAGAGGTGTGCACCACCACGCCCAGCTAATTTTTCTATTTTTTTATAGAGACGGGGTCTCGCTATGTTGCTCACACTGGTCTCGAATTCTTGACCTCAAGCAATCCTCCTGCCTTGGCCTCCCAATGTGCTAGGATTACAGGCATTCGACACTGCACCCAGCCTAATTTAATCTTATATAAGAAGACTGAACCTGCCTGGTGCAGGTTCTAGAACATTCCCTGTACCCCACATTAAAACATCTCTCATGTTTTGCATCATTCTCAGAGGAGGAGGAGATTTTTTTCAGTTGAAAAGAACAATTCACTTGACCCCGATGGCCCATTTGCACACTATATTGTGTCTTTCCTTCCTTTCATTACAGGAGTTCCCAAGTGAGCAATTTCCGCCAACTATCTCCATTTCATCTTTACCCACAGCTTCCATAACCTGCTACAATCTGGCTGGTCTCTTCACAGATATCGAGCTCTCTCTGATTTGTTGCTAAAGAAAATTTGCCTTCTCTTATCCTTTTTTTTTTTTTTTTTTAACTTTTCAGGTAATACATTGTTCTTCCTGGCTCTGTGTCAGTAACTTCTGGGATATGCACAATTGTGAATCACCTTTCCTCTTTCCTGCCTGACTATTCCCTTCCTTTGTTGTCCCCTCCTTCTCCTCATGCCTCCAAGGGCGTGCCATTACCTTTCTCCTCTTCTATCTTAACACAACTCCTCAGAAAGCCCAGTGTTTTTAATCACTGCAATGATCACATCATTGCTTCTTATTCCTAAACCAGATCTCCTGTTCTTTCCTCACACCCCAATGCCAGGCCATGTCATTGCCACCTGCATGTTTTTACATGGATGTCTCACCACCACCTGAAACTCAAGCTGTCACAAACCAGATCAACTCCCCCATCTCAATTCCCACCACCCAGACTTTTCTCTGCCTTTTCCTTCACTCCTGAATTTACTCACGTACCAAGTCCTGCTGGCTTTTCTGATAAAGCCTTGCTCATACGATCTCTCTTTCTCGCTCTCTTTTTAAAACTTCGCTTCTGCAAGCTCCAGACCTTCATCTTCACCCACTCCTCCCTGTGCAAGGCACTGTCATTATTTAAATGTGCCTCCACTCTCCTCCCAGTAGAGTTCCTCAAGGGCAGACACATCCCATTCATTTTGGATCTCTGGTGCCTTATGCGGGTGCGACTCAGGAAACGTCTGCCAACTGGATAAAGAAAGGAAGAGACAGATCACTGCCGTGGTGCCCAGCCCCAGGCCCTCCCTCCCTTCCTGTGGTCCCCTGCATAATACATTCTTCTTCTTAAAGCTTCTATTCTTTCGACAACTTTGAAAAGTAGTTATCATCATCCTTATTTCATAGATTGAGGAAACTGAAGCTCAGGCAGGTTGAGGAACTCACTCGAGGTTCCAGAGTGAGAAAATGGCAGTCTGGAATTCCACGCTTTTCTTTTGGTCTGCGCTGCCTCCTTTGGGGCAGTAGTGGAAAATTATGTTGGATAGGAAACATATTTCCAAATTATGTTGGAAATAGGCAGATGAAGTTTGAACCTGACCCAGTTAGAACTAGGCTTCAATAACAGGGAGGTAATAATACATACCTCTTAGGGTTGTTTGGAAAAAATATATATATAGCTCATGCCAAGCACCTAAAATAAAGCCTGGCCTATGGTAAGTTCTCAAAAATGGTAAAATGATTATTTTTAAACTTTTTGTGTGTGTGTGTCTTTAGTCCCAGCTAGATTAAAAGCTGCTTGAGGGCATGGCCATGGGTGGTGTTGTTCTTCTTCGCTCCTCACCCTTTCTTTGTAGAGATGTGTGTTATTTACAGTGGCTAAGAGTGCGGCTCTCTGGCCTGGCAGGCACGGCTCGGGTGAGCTCTCCGCCAGCTCTGAGACACGGGCAAGTGACTCAACCTCGCTGCCCTCACTTTCCTCACCAGGAATTTGGGCTTAAAAATAGTGACTACCTGATAGATTAGTGTCAGGATTGGATGTAATAGTATATACAATGTAGCTTGGTGCCTGCCACAAAGTAATTTTGAATAAATAGTAATTACTGTTACCAGTCTTACAATTATTATATTTACTTTTGTAATATTTTTGGCTTGATGAGAAATTTCTCTTAGAAGTCAGTGTTAGAAATAGCTTCACGTCTCTTGAGGGACTGCCGCTCTCCTAGCCATACAAATTACATCAGGTTTCTCTGGCTGCCAGGAAGCTCAAAATCAAACTTGAAGTTTAATCATCGCAGCTGTGTAGACCTTACTATTTTAAAAATATATTTGATTTCTTCTCTTTCTGGTTCTATTTCCTGCTTCGTCTCTGTTTCTCTATTTTGCTAGAATTGTAAGCTGCCTCAAAGCACTTCTCTTTACATCATTGCTTTTCACCCTATTCTTGGTTGTGGGCCCCTCGATTGAAGCCTCTCTCTAAAAGAATCTACATGTAAGTCCTACTAATACACACACATTTTGCATCTAATTTTAGGACACTCCTGGGCTTCCTGAAGGCCACCCCAAATAAAAGCCCCCAATTTAGCCCCCTGGCGGCTCCTCTATGCAGACAGGGGAGATAGCAAAGAATAAAGTAGGTGCAGAGAAAGAGGCAGAGAGGAAAGTGCAGGTGATATCAGGGAGGGAAAGGGGAAAAGGATAATTGCTGGTTCGGGACAGCTCTCCAGTTGCTGGTTCCATTCTTCTTACAATCTTGGCTGCCCTCTTGAGTTCCATGAAATATTCCTGTAACCTTGTCACAAATGCTCCTTTTTGGTTTAAACCAGTTGAAGTGAGTTTCTGTGACATGCAAAGTCTCCTTCACTTCTCCCCTCCCCTCCCCCTTCGCCTCTCCTCTACTCCCCATAATTCTTGTGTTCTCATAACCTTCCTTTCTCAGTCTTTAGACCATCCACACTTGCCTTGCTGTGGATCAAATCTCCCCAGCTAGTTAATCCTGAAGCTCTGCTTCTCTTTTGAATAGGGAAGCCTGGTCTCTCATTCCAACCTCACATTCTATAAGGCAAAAAACATCTCTTTTCCTTTAAGCTGCCCCCACTGGCCACTCAGGCCTGACTTTTGTCATTGTCTCTGGCTTCTGACTCTCCTCCAGGAGTTTCAAGATCCCTTAATTTTATAATCCTCTCTCCTACCATGGCCTCAAGATCTGCCTGATTCCTCTTGCTCCCAGCGGCTGAATTGCTGCGCTTGTGTGTGGTTGCCAGGGTGTTGTCCTCCCTGGCCTCTCCGCTGCCACCTTCCTGCCCCTTGTCACTCTACAATGCTTCCAAACTGATACTTCTAGACAAGATGTTGCCCTATCTGCATAAGGCCAGTGACATTTCCCCAGCTACTCCCACAATAAGCTTCTCAGGGGTGTTTGTGCCCCGATGGCACTTAGGATCAGAAACAGTGGAATAATCGCTGTGGACTCTCCTGGTCGACCAACTGAATGCCTCCCTCTTGCCTTCAGGACAAAGTTTAAGCTTCTTAGTCTAACAAAGTTTTCCACATTCTGATCTCTACCAACATTTAGTTTAGTCCTAACTCCCCTGCAGGGACCCTCTACTCAAGCCAGACAGGCTACTTACTGTTTCCCATACTCACCTTGGGCTTTGCCACGTCTGGGCTCTGCATTCATTCATTCATTCATTCCTGCAGCACACATTCGTCGCTGTACATGGCACTGGGCATGAAACAGTGAACAAGACAGTCTGTTGGTGATGTGCTTTCATTCTATGCTAGTCTGGAACGATTTCTCTTTCTGGGCCATTCTTGTTGGACTAAATTCTACCCATCCTTCAAGTTCTTACCAAAATCCAACTCTTCCCCAATCACCTCTACCTGAAATGACCTCTCTGTCTTAGATTCCCGTTTCTTTTACATTTGTACGCTAAAGTTACTTCCCACTTAACATCTGGATTTGACTGTGTACACGGTGTGCCCTGGGCTGGATCTCAGCTCCCTGAGATGCAGTGTCGACTGCTGCTTCATCCGCCCAGGGCGCCTTGCACAGAATAGTAGCTCAATAAATGTGCTGGATTTATTACTCTAGCTTAGACTCAAATTTCCTTAAAACAACCACAAGGGAATGTGAATATGCACTTGCCTGTCAGTTGACTTACATGAGAACTAATATTTCCATTGACTCAATATTCTTATGCTTAAAATCAACCAGGTCAGCCATGCTGGAGATGGATGGTGGTGATGGCTGTATAACAATGTGAACATACGTAATGTACTTGATGTCATTGAACTGTACGCTTAAAATGGTAAATTTTATGTTACATATATTTTATCACAATAAAAAAAAAAGGCCAGCCAGGTTCCAAGCTCCGTGAGAGTGTGGCCTGTGTCTCCTGCCCCTCTGGGCTCCTCCCACCATCCCCCGGTTCCAGTCACCTGGTAGCTCAGGATAAATACTTATGGAAGTGAAGTGAATGGCATCATTCCCTTGGAATTGAGAAGGCAAATTAGAAAGGGAATCTTTGAAAATGCTTTAAACACTTCTCACGTTTCACCTTGTCGCTGTCTCTTCAGGATGTGAATGGAAAAAAGTGTCAAACCTCAAAGCCAGCAAGAGAAGGTGTTTTCTGAGCTCAGATGAAGAAATCTGCAAAATTAGGAAATAATGTCTGTGCCATTGCCGGAGGCTCCGGACAGGCTGGGTTCACCTCCCAGTGATTTACCTGTGGCTCGAGATGATTATTTACTTGGCTATTCAGTTCAAGACAATCACAGGAATGTACGGCCCATAAATTAGAATAGCTATGAAACACAGGCTGCCTTTATGTCGAAACATAACTTTTGCAGGTTTTTTTTTTTTTTTTTTTACAAAGGGAAAATACATTTAATATACAGGCTCAGAGTGATCGCTCTGTTCTTACTGTCTCCTTTTTTAATATCAGAGTTCAGATCGGATCTCTTGCCTGTCCTAGGTCTTTGCCCTTGTGGCTGATGATGGGCCCAGGAGACAGAGATTTCCCCACGTGCTCCCTACTTGAGCCCTGCTGGGGAGCTCGAGGCCCCTTTGTTTGGCTTTTCTATCATCCCTACCCCATCCCCCGAAGTCTGGCTGCCTCATTTTTCTTGGGGGCTTTTCACAGCAGGCAAACATGGAAGTGGAACGAACCACGTGAGTAGGGAGAACGTGGGCTTGCAGCTGGGCCCACGGGCTGTGGCCCAGGCTCCACCACACCCCAGCACTTGCCCCAGGTGGGTGACTTCACCCCTATAAGGGGGAATAGTAATGACCCTCTCATTGCTTTATCATGGGGAATAAAAATAATGAACAGCTGCACAGGGCTTGGCATTTGATAAACAGTTGTAAAGATATCAAGGTTATAGCTCTTAAGTAGTCTGCACTTTTGAGGGCATGGAGAAGCCTAAAATTGAGCCTGGACGGTAAATCAGGCAAAGGGGAGGGTCGAGGTGAGACATCAACATCTAGTAAGGGCGGAAGAAAAGCAGGGGTTGGGAGTCTGGTCAATCCAGGAGCACAACAACTAAAGTAGACAGCAGCTTGCCCGTAAGTGAGTTCGAGGCAGGGGCTAAGGGTCCGTCTGAGATCTGGGCTGGCACTGATTGAAGAATCAATACTTTTAAAGCTAGGAAACACGATCTGGTGGCTAGAGGCAAGTATGTAGGCCCTATTGCCTCTAGTCCCACTGGGGAGAGTCCAACAGAGCAATGACTCTGGAGCCATCCTGCCTAGGTTTGACTCTTAGCTCTGCCCTTAGTAGTAGCTGTGCAACCGTGGGCAAGTTACTTAACCTTTCTGTGCTTTAGTTCCTTCCCCTGGAAAATGGAGAGAGATATGTAACAATAAGAGTACCTACCTCACTCATAAGGTTATTGTGAGAATTAAACAGCATTAATATATGTAAAGCTTTTAGAATAGATCCTGATGCATAGTAAGCATAATAAAAAGTGATTTGTTGCTTTCTTCATTCATTCAGCAGATGGGCTGGACACTGTGCTAGGAGCTGGCAAAGCAGCTGTGCAGTGATTTCCACAGTCTCTGCCCTCATGGGACTGAACGTCTAGCCCACAATGATCCCTTCCTGGTTCTTGTCAATGACACAGCCAAAACAAGGCTTTGGTGTGAGTTCTCAGGGCTGTGATAGGGACTCTAGGCCTTTTCTCTGTTTTCATTTATTTCTTGTCATACCTGCTCATCCTGACTGTAGGTAATTGAGAGTTGTTGGGACATTCTATAAAAAGCTTACAGATTTGAGGGTACTCAATCAATGCTGAATAATAACAAGAGAAATGTATAATGTATACACAGATTATGTTGAGGTCTTAACGCTCCTTCCTCTCATTAATACATATGGGGGCACGCTTCCCCTGCTCTGTTCCCTGGTGCAGACTGTCCTCCAGACAGCAAGGAGGGGGCAGGCTCTGCAGAGTCCTGCCCGAGGCCTGGTGAGCTCAGGATGGGAGCTCAAGATCCAAGAGGGAATCTTCTTCGTAATTTTCAACAGTTTCCTTTGACAGGAGGAGCTACCTTTGACTGACCTCTTACCGTGCGTCAGGCCTGATGCTAAGCACTTGCTTACGTTATTTTGCTTTATCCTTAAAACAACCCTGCAAGGGATGTTCTATTGGCTTCCCCAAGTCACGCGTGGAGCGATTTGCTCAAGTTCGCTCGGTACAGCTGGGATTCTAACTCAGCCACGGGCTTACACTGCCAGGTCCCTTTTTAATAGATCTTGCCCAACCTCCGATATACTTGTTCCTCTAGAAAATTTGAGGTCACCATCTTCTCCATAAAATCAAAGCAGTTAGTGTAGAATACCTTGTTTCATACACAGGAATTCTTATCACACTTTGCAATAATCTTGTTTATTCTCCCTGACCCTAAGTTCTGTTAACTGTTGTGCCTGACCACAATGCTTGGTACAAAACAGATGCCCAAGAAATACTTGTAGAACAGGTGAATGAACGATGATCACTACATTTGCATATTCCTTGTAGGATCTATTGCAGGAGCACACAAAATATGTGCTCAATTCTTATTTTTTCCATGTATGCATGGAATGATGGATGAGTCATCTAATTTGGCAGCTCACATTTCATGTCTTACTAATTTCACTAAAAAAAAAAAAAAATTACCCACACAGACAACTAACCACACAGGCTCTCTTTTTAAAATAAAAATGAAAAACGAAAGA